>NW_007087566.1:258178-270735 GCF_000164805.1 Carlito syrichta | reverse complement strand
TTGTACACCTAACCCTTAACTGTACCCCACAAAACCATAATAAAAAATACTGATTAATGAAAAAAAAACAAACAAACATAGAATAAGGACTGAGAGTCAGACAAATAGCCATTGATAATAGTTGAAATTTGCTGGATGGTACCAACCTGCATTTATTATTGCATTTCTTTAAATCTTTCATAAGTGATGTTACTTAAAACTACTGTGTAAGCACAGGTAATACGTGCTTAATGCATATTTTTTATTTACACGACAGTTACTCGTTAACAGAAAAATTCTGAACAAATTTTAGATCATTTGTTCAAAGACATCTGTCTTCCACATTGGGAGAGCTTAATTGGCTGGTTTGTGTTCTATGAAGGCTCCTTGTGAACTGATGGCATCCACACAAATTGAGGCACAGTGCCTGGGAGGAAGCAGCTAGTCCCTGGGATGCATACTCTGTAAATACAATCCTATTAAGCAATGTCAAATCTTTCAAGATGCTTTGACATTCTGACGACTTCCAAGGAAATCTGGTCTATATTTGAAATAAAGTTTTTGACTATGTTGCTTCAATTGTTTTCAATTGCATTTTCCCCTGTTGCAGTTCTCTGTTGGAAAGTGAATTCAAAAATTTGGCAAGACTCAAGACTTTGTTACTAGTAACAGAGAGATTTCCACAATATACCAGGTGGTGATGTCAAAAATAGCGACACCACAATTTTAGTGTTTGAAGTCCCACTGATATACTGCCTGGAGTATCATTTGCTTAGAGTTTAACTGCAGGTGTTTTTGGAATACTATTCTTAAATTCCCAAAGTCCACTGATTAGAAAAATACTCTTGTGAGTTTTCAGCTGCATTTTCCTATAAATCAGTAGAAGCACTTAAACTACACTAAATCAATGAACTTTCATTATTATGAACTGCTAAGAGTTGGCTCTTTGTATTAAAATACTGAACTTTGTATATATTGATCCACTAAAAAGGCATATATTTAATGGCAAATTTGGAAAGTGAACTTTGTGTCATTAAAGCAAAATGATATCTTAGGCTTAACTAAAAGCTTCAGAAGTCTTATTTCAATTAGTTTACCTATTAATCAATAGCCATAGCAGAAGACAGTTGCTGCTATCTCAGGAATGTCTGTATTCCTTGCTTTTCATGCCATGACCTCCACTGTAGATGGATCTGCAACATAAGCCCAGTTTACAGTCATGGGTCGTTCTATTGCCCTGTGAACAGTGATCCTGATGGTAACCTCTTGTCTTTTGCTAGAATAGTTTCCAAATAGACACACGACAGAAGGGAAATTAATGAAGAAACGAATTAACCCCAAAGCAAAGGAAAAAATTATAGTGCATCTTAGATAATTACTTCTGATGAGAAATTTCTACAATGAAGCAATGTTAAGAAAAGCATTTTTTTTTTCCAAAAGCACTTTTTAAAATTGCTGTTCCTGATGCCTCCTTCCCTGTGATAAAGTCCTTAAACAGCATTGCCATTTCTTGGCGGAAGTGAAGCAGGAGCCATGGAGGGAGGTTTGAAGACAATCAGCTTTGTGAGATTGCTTTAGAATGGAAAATCTGAGAAGGAAATAAATAAAAAGATTCTATCTGAGATAACTTTTGAGTCAGGTCTTTCTGAAGCTTAGCTATGTGAGGGGGTGGCCAGCACAGCAGTGTGGGAGGCAAGCTATTTGGATTCTCATGTTGATTCCACTACTTATAAAGTGACAGAAACTTGAACTTGGTACTTGACCTCTGTGAGTCTCAATTCCTCTTGGAACTGTTCCTCTTAGACTGGAGATGTTGAAAGTTAAAAACAAGCAAACAAACAAACACTAACAGATAATAATATCTATTAAAATGTTGAATGCTATGTATGTCAGGCCCTATTTTATTTGCTTTTCATGTGTTTTCTTATTTAGTTCCCACAATAACCCAGTCAGAAAGGTACAATTAATATCCCTATGTTAGACATGAGGAGAGAGACAATGAAGGGTTGTGAATTCTAGTCAGTCTGCACAGTTTTAATCACTGTCCTGAAATTTTTCAAGAAAAGCACACTAAAAATTTACAGTTGTAACTTATTCCTGCTAATCATTTTATTTGCAAGTTGAAATTCACTAAATGTGACTACCATTTTTACTTTTCTAGTGATAGACAAACTAATGATCGGTATGTAAATGAATTTCTAATGCTGCCACTTTACTTTCCTTAAGGACAGGATGGCATTCCCTTCTCCTTTGTGATACCTACAAGCACAGCTTCTGGCATATAAATACACTCTGCATATTTTTCCAGTGGAGTGACTGTATAGAACTATATTAGAGGAAGAACGGACTCTGGCATTGCCCAAAATGAGCCTGACTGTCCAGCCGAGTCTCAGATAGTCTTCTCTGGCATAGTTTGTGTAAGAACAAAAGGAGTGAAACCCCTAGAGCTGCTCTCAAATAAAGGTGTATGTGGCATTTGCATGATGTGTGGGGGTGGGGAGGATGGGAGGAATTTTGTCCAACTAGCTTACCTTGTTACATCATCAGTCTTTTATATTAAATCCAGTCTGTCTTTTATATCAAATCCAGTTTTCCCTTATAGAAAAATGCTTGTTTCACATTTGTGAACATCTAGACTGATCTAGAATAGGTGACTCATGTTTGTGACCCTTAATGCAAGATTTGTGTAGAGATTTCTGGAAGTATAGCAGGTTAACATCTTTCAGTCCTTATTGGTTGTAAGCAGGTTATCAATTCTTTCAATTCATTCGAAAGACTTACTCTCCACCTGGTTGAGACACTATTCTATGTGCAAAGGAACAATTGCATTTAATTAGATAGTCACGGAGGTATGTGTTTATATAGCTTGAGAAACGTTTCACAAGAGGGAAAGATTTGAGCAGAAGACTTAAGGAGAGTAGGATTTGGCAAGGTACACAGACAGCTAAAGAACATTACATTTAAGTGGAAGGACTATGCGTATGTTCTCCAGTACGTGAAGGACTGTGCAGATATCATTCTGGAGACTACAAGAGAGCAACTTTCCAGGGAGACTTCAAAGGCAGGTTTTCTATTTACACAGATCTAAGTCTTTCTCCTGTTCAACTCCATTCCTTTCTGCTTATTCTGTATTCTTTCTAGTCTCCCAGGATTTATGTTGTCAATTGATACTCAGGTCCAACGCTTATACCTGTTTTATGTATGAACTTGATAGTTCCCAATTTGCTTCTACATGCCTCAGAAGCTTGTAAGATGTCTACTATTTAAAAGTTTTATTTTACATTCTCTCTGTTCCACATTATCAAGACTACATAAAATGTTCTTGCTGTACCTAAAATTTGCAAGCTTAATAAATGTTTATTTTCTGATTTATTTGCAAGCTTAATAAATGTTTATTTTCTGATAAAAATGATTTTATATGAGAACCTTAATTTTATAGGTAAATGAGACACTTAATTCACTGTATTCACAAGACACGACTATAGTCAAGTGAAATAACAATTTAATTGGACTTCTGCTTCAAAGTGAAAAAAGGTTATTATCTATTTATTTTTTGCTTCTTGTTTTACTTTCTTTGCAATCAGTTATACCCAATAGAGCATTTTTGATAAAGCCATGTGCAATTTAAAAATTAAGAAATGCCCTTATTGCCATATAGTTCAAAATACTGATATATTGTTTCCATCTCATCAATAATAGGTCAGCTTTTGCTTGAATAACTCCAGTAACAAAGGACTCACTTCCTTCCCACCCACTCCTTCCAGTTTCCAGGCTATCTATTTCACTCCTAAGTACTCTTCCTTATGTTGGTTCTAAATATGCCTTGCTCTAGATCAGTGACTCTCAGTGAGGAAAGGGGATAATTTTGTAACTTGCCAATGTATGGAAACATTTTTGGATGGCACAACTTTGGACACTGCTGGCATCTAGTGGGTAGAGAACAGGGATGCTACTAAACATCCTATAACATAGCAGGCAGTCCTACACAACAGAGAATTATCCAGCCAAAAATGTCAATGTGCCAAGGCTGAGAAACTCTGCTCTAGAGTCAATCTATTTATCTACAGAGAAAGCGTAACTTCTATGTAACAGTCCATCAGATACTTGGAGATAGCTGACTATATAAAGGCATTTGCACCCGCAAGTTCTGCAACTATTTTCCCCATGCTCCTATAATAAGACTAGCAATTCATTTGTGACTCTTCCCTAAAGCATTTGAATTTAAAGGAGGAATGAATCATTGAAAAAAAGCAATGCTTAATACAAATTGACCAGTGGTGGTCCATGTGGAATTGAGTGGAGGAGGTACAATAATCCTCCCTGTACCCCATATAGCAAAAATCTATAAAATTCACTGCAAGGGATTTAGTTTCATAAGTTAGTCTTCTCAGGGAGTCAACATGAGCAGTGCATATCAGGTATAAATCCATGTCATGATAAACTATGTCATAATGACCACCTCCCAGAGTTAGAGTGTTCCTGGGATGTGAATAGTTCTAGAAATCCTGAAAAAGGGTCAAGTTATACTGGAGAAGGGAAAGAGGTACTAAGATCCTTTCAAGACTCTCTTCTGCCTTTCTTGTGAGCTCAACTTCAACTTACTATCTAACTCCAATCCTCATTTGTTGCTGAAATTTAATTTTTTTTTTAGTTGGAGTCTTACTCTGTCACCCCGACTGGAGTGCAGTGGCTGCTCCCGGCCACTGCAGCCTTGACCTGCTGGGCTCCGGTGATCCTTCCACCTCAGCCTTCCAAGTAGCTGGAACTACAGGCGCGCACTACCACGTCCAGTTAATTTTTTTTTTAAGTTTATTGTAGAGATGAGGTCTCGTCAAGTTGCCCAGGTGGGTCTTGAACCCGTGGGCTCATGCAGTCCACTCACCTCGGCCTCCCAGAGCGTGGGATTACAGGCTGAGCCACCGAGCCTGGCTCTGAGGTTTAATTTTTAAGGACAAAGCAACAAGGGGGTCAATTTTTGCCTGCATGTCCTCGCTAAAATTGCTCCATCTAGTCAGAAAAGACTGAGGAAATTATACATTCTCTGAAAAGAGTGAGGTCCATTTCTAGGAGCATTTTGACTGGACAACTTAGGCGCTAACCACAGGCTATTTAAAAAGCACAAGCACAAACAAGCATAAACATTGAAAATAAATATCATGTATACAACTGCTTAGCTAAAGGCAACTGACCTGATTCTCTTCTTGAATAAATACTATTTTCCCTCAAGTGGGTGGATTTCAGGCTTATAGAGAAGAGCAGGATGCCGTCTTAAAAATGCTTTGAAAAGAAACTTATTCACCAGAGAGGGTGAGCTGATCCCATGTATATTTGCTAATATAAAAGAATTTTGATGTTAGTTTTCACTGACTACTGAATTAAAAAATCAATACTGTTTCTTTATTAAAAAAAAAGACCACCATAGACTGACTTGTTGTACTTAGTAAGAGCATCAGGGAAATAATTATCCAGCTTCTTTATCAGTGGTGATACAGCTCTTAACCCAGTAAATCATTAAGAATTCCCCTTTCTTGCAGTTTTCACTATCAGCAAACACTGCCTATTGTGTGAATGAACACAGTAGGGAATATCTTCTATGCTGACTTTCAGAACTCCTCTTCTTTAGTGTGATGATAAGAAGCACTGGAGAGAAAGCACTTCGTGAAGCAATCCATCAGATAATCTAGGCCAAATGGGGAGAATACAATGTCTGAACTGACTCGAGCATAAAAGGGAAAATGCACAAATGCAATCATTCTCTACCATACTTTCTCAAAAGGCAATTTTGAAACTGGAAACTCAGATCTCTGGTTTGGGACTGGATGTTAAAATTAGATGGTAGAAATTTTAAAAATTATGTGATAGATTCATGCTCATTTATTTCTCCCACAGTTTCACCCTCTTTTTTTCCCCTTGTCTTCCTGTTCAGGTTAAGCAAAGACAATTTCCAGTACAAATTCGGGAAGTCAGAAGTAGTTAAAAATGGATGGCAGTACTACCAGCTACACACTGTCACCAGTGTTACCAGACACCAGGTGTATGAGCAGAGTCAGCCATAGGAGCTGGAGTATGTGACTGTGAGAGGTACCCAGAGAAATCCTCTCTCCTAAAATATTTCCCTCATTAGTGTACAAGAAGGCCTTAAGATCACCACTGGGAATTTATTGCTTTGGATTGCCATTGACTATATTTTTTAGAATTCTTATTAAAGAACATGTGTGTTTCTAAGGCATAACATACTTTAATTCCTACATAGAGCCCCCTAAGTCCTCTTTTTATTGATTCTTTTTATTCCAGAAAGCAAGGCCCTGTGTGGAAGGGTTCATCAGAAGAGTGCCTGGAGGTTGATGTATAAACTAATTGCTCCAACTCCTGGCTTTACCTTGGCCTTGACCAGTGTGTGGCCTAATCAGAGCCTGAGTAGTCAGAAAATCTGGGAGCCAAGGAGAAGGAAATAGGGCCTTCTCTCCTGTCCCTTCTTACCACACTCAAGGTCTTTGTCCTATTGCACATGGACATCTGCCATAACTTTCTGACTGGCCTCCTCAGATCCAGCATCTTATTCACACTGTGGCCACATCAGCCTTTCTTCAATGCAACTTTCATCCTATTACTCAACCTCAAAGCCTTTCTAAAAGTTATTTCTTACTTGTGAGCTACATAAACATATTTGGAATGATAATCACTGTTATCTCACAGTAGTACTGTACCGACAGATTTTAAGTCCCTGAAGTCAAGGCTGTGTTCTGTATGACTTTAGTGTTCTCTCCAACATCTGACACAGTGCAGTGCAAACAGTAGGAGCTTAATACAGATTGGCTTGCTGATTAACCACATGGGGGACCAGCAATGCCTTCATGGGACTGCTTGGGCATGGGAAGTCCACAGAGTTGGTTTTAGGTGTGGCATTAGATGTGGCTTTCTGCTGCCTTTCCCTATAATTTTAGGGGCATAATAGTTACCATTTATTGAATCTTAACTTTTGGCAAGGCATTTGCCACAGACTTTCTCAATGTATACTCTCACCAACTCTTTGATGCCATTTTCCTCATTTCATAACTTAACCTGTAAATGGTGGAATTGAAATTCAAACTAGGTATTTTTGATGCCAAAATCTGTACTCTTTTCATTATAGCATAATAGTTTTGGTTTCTTTATTTACACTGTGGAGATAAAAACCATATCAGCATTTGTGACTTCATGATGATACTGATCAGATGAATGAAATAATTATCCAGATCCTTTGATGAGTAAGAAGTGGGATTTCCCTTGAGAACAAGTATAGGGTTTTAGTAGCCCACATTGTTTTCTCCCTAAACCAGTCAGAGCTCTTCCACCTCTTCTAATTTAAAAGAGTAAAATTAGATTTAAAAAAGTTTATTTTCAGGGTTTGGTTTCTTAATTACTTTGGATAAATTGACATTTATCCAAACGGCTTATTGCATGGAGAGAAACTAAGGTCAAAAAAAGCACATATAACAGGGGTGCTAAAAAATGTATATACATTTTAAGTATGATGTTCACTCAAAAGATGGTGTTAATCAAATGAATACTAGCATCCCCATATGACAGGCAGGACAGCCAAAGAAAATGGTGGAAGCACGGTTGAGTGTATGTCATACTATACATTGCTACCGTAATTTAATTCAACTTCGAAAAGTAATACATAGACAACATTTCTTAAAATGTGTATATGTTTTTTGACACCCCCATATAATCCTCTACTAGTAGTAACTTTGAGTATAATATGAATATTTGTGAAATGACTGGAACTCATCTGGCAAAATTATAATTGAAATATAGCAGATATGTATTTTAAATTCTCCTTTCTCAAATAGCAAATTCCATCTCCCCTGATCCAAGTATAGAAATAATGGCAAAATTAACACGACGTACTTAGAGATGTACAATATTTTCCATCCATTTAATGAAGTCAAAGGGTGTTTATGAAAAACCAATTATCCTAATTACTCATAATATGACTGTGTGCTCTGAAGAAGGAAATAAATTTGAAATAGCTCACTGAGAACAGCATAGAATTATACCTAGAATTTTAAATGCCACAAATCTAGGGTATAGAAATAAGGTTATTACAATGCAAATAGAGACAGTTTAAATGGTTTGCGACATATAAAGACAACAGGGGTGTAATATGGTTTCCTTTAGTATTTGGGGTTTTGATTACAGGATTTTGGTAGCAGACAAAAGTATATGACTCCTAGACTCATGGAGTAGCACTGGCCAATCTTATTGTGACATTAATGTTCTCCCCAGAAAAAAATGTTGACGTAACATACAGAGATCATATGAGGCAGTTAAAAGAGCACAGAAATACAAAAGAATTGAATTCTAGTTCTTGTGCTGCCTACCAGTGGGAGTTTTCATGAGGTCAATCTTTCTGGAAACTGGAAAAGTGAGAAACCTGAGCTAGATGATTTCTCAGCTCTTTTACATCTCTAAAATTTGGTAACTCTGTAAGAATTGCGGGAATTTGAATAATACATGTTCTCCTTCCCAACACAATTTTGAAAGTCAATTATCAGCTCTTTATCTAGATTAAGTTGCGTGCTGAGTCCCTTTTTTTTGTTTTTGTGATAGTAATCCTCTTGCTTCTTTGCATACATTTTTAGGTTTATATTCTGAGACATTGTTTATATTTTTTCTGTGAACACAACGATGCTCTAGCAAAAATCACTGTACAAAAAAAGGGTACTATGATATTACACCTTCTTGTGTTAATTATCAGTGACTTTACATTATTCATTCACATTACATTAGCATGTTTTGTTATGTAACTTTGCAGTACTTGTATTGGGCAGGGCATAATTATCGGCTCCTTCACTCTTAGGTTGAGCCCTGTGAGTTGCCTTGGCTAATGGGATGTTAGCAGATGCAAAGCAAACAGAAACTTAATGCAGTGGAGTTTGCATTCTCTTGGAGAAGAACATGTCTGGGCTAGTTCACTGATTCCAGGAGGGGGATAAGAGACAATCTGGAGCATAGCCTGCAGGAGCTAAGCCCAGGCTCTATCAGCTCACACCTGCTGCTCTTCAGACTTGCAAACTAATAAATAATTGTTTGATCACCAAATTTTGAGGCATTTTCGTTATGCTACAATATCTACCAAATACACTTCTAAATAATTTTCATTGTTAAAAACGTATTCTGTCTCCAAACCTATATTATCATATACCTATAGAAATTAACAATTACGTTGTTAATATCACCCATTGATGAAGTTATTAGGACATGTTTCCCCCAAGACATGATAGCAAAGAGACACAGTCTTTGAGCAGTAGCATTGGCCAATCTTACCTGTATGGAAACACTGCTATATGAACCTCCAATGACCCCTGCAATGAGCAGTGGGATGTTTTCTTGAATGGCATAGGATCCGTCAGGACACATATACTCAGCTTCATCCACTTTAGTCAAAGATGCCCTGACAAACTCCAGTGATTGCTCTAATGCATATGTATCCCTTGAACATGTATCCAAAATGTGAACACCCAGCTTCACTCCTGGTAGCAAGTAATTGTCTTTGTTGATTTCATCGATAGCAAACAACATGGCTTCCAGGCGTTGGATCCCTCTGTCTTCATTGATGCGCCCACATTCTTCAATTCCAGTGCCTTTTTCATTAATAGGAAATAGGCCCCCTAAAACAAGGTCACCTTCTATTTTAATCTCTCTCCTTAGAAAGTTATGGTCCCCTAAAGAGAGTAAAATTCCCTTTGAAAACAAAGCTAAGATAAGAACTTGGAGTCTTGTCAACATCTTCATAAATCCTCTTTCTGTATCTCCAGGAGATATCAATGGTGAAGCCAATGTTGCACGCTATTCTTCCTCTCTCATTTCCAAACTGGATCTTTGGCCTGTCCTTCAAATAAGGGAGGAACAGACTAACATAGCCTGCCACCAAATTCCTAAAGAGATAAAAATAATATAAACAAAAATGGTAAAGAAAGCAACCGTGATTATGTTGATGGTTCCCAGTTAGAACTTTAGTGGGATAAAGACTCAAAAAACCATTTACTAAACTCGCATTGCACTACTGCACCAGGCACTCTCCCACAGGTATTCTCACTCAGTCCTTACACACTCTATGATGTACAATCTATTATTCTCATTTCACAGAAATGAGGGTCAAAGAGGTAAAGTGACCTGACAAAATGTGCTTGGAATGGAGGTAATGTTAAAAATCCAGTTTTTCTAATGCCAAGTCCAGTACTCTCTCTACTGATTCATATACTTTGGTTTTGGTAGGGCAGCACATGGGTATGAGTCTATACTCCCCTCAACTGCCTTTGTAAACTTACCCTTTTTTATGACTCTTCCTTTCCACTTGGAAACAAAAGAAAACATGAGTTTTGTTACAGTGTCTGCATTTCTACCACTACATCTCGGACTTTTTCTTCAAAAACGAGCTCTCCGAAACAATCACCTGTGGCACTGCCCCACTTTCTTTCATCCTATATGCTCTCAGCCCACCAAAATTAATTCTGCCTCTATTGATCTAACAGAATGGCTCTATAGATAGCTACTACTGGTCTACGCGTTTCTAAATTGAATAAATCCACTATAGTTCTCATTTTACTTGACCTTAATTGAAATCTTGACTATTGTCTACCTGTTACAACTTTCTAGATTTCTGTTCTCATGTTTCATTTTGACAATGTCTCAATTCCATTGTTTAACAACCTGCTCTTTCCCCCATTTCTGAGCTAGCTCGTCTATTTTCATAGTTTCAGCTACCACTGACGCGAGCTCCAGACTTCTAGGTCAATTGCCTGCTAAACAGCTTTACCCACATATCCCTCAGCCACCTCAAGGTCTGCATGTCATAAACTCATAAACTCTCCCTAACCTCTATGATTCGATCTTTCTTTCTAGGCTCTCAAGCCCGAAATCTACATTCTAATCCTTCTCCTTTCACTCCCTGTCCTCTTCCAATCAGCCATTAAGCGTTGTAGAGTTTGCTTTCTTAGAATCTCTCAAAGTCACTGCCTTTGTCCCTGCTGTGCTCTGCTCTCATAATCTGTAGCAAGACCATAACAATAAGTTCCTGTAGAGCTGCTGCCAGCCCCCAGAGCACCTTTTTGTGAATTAGGAAAAGACCCCCTTTTCTCAAGTCCCCAGTTTTTCCATTTATTATTATGTAACCTGTACAACTATAGATCGTGGGGAAAGTGTGATTGCTGGTGGCTGCCTCCTCTAACCAGTGTTAGGTAATTCCTGATGAGGCCCCTGCATCTCAAGGAGTACACTGAGAGCTAGTGCTGGTGTGCACACAGTAGATTGTAGCTTAGAAAAGTTCTACATGTCAAGCTTGTTTTGACAACGTAAGTGAGAATATATATATGTGTATGTTGAATATAGAATGTATCATATTGAATGTGTGTGTGTGTGTGTGTGTGTGTATAATATATATATATATAATGTATATGTAGAATATTTATATATTAGGCAAGACCTTGCTGTGAAGATCACATTTTTGTCAGCAGACTAGGATCTTCCCAGAGAGCTTTCCAAAACCCTGATGTGGAGCAATCCCGTTGCATGCACACATTAACCAGTGTACCTACTGTTGTATTCTCTGACACTCAGCTTCCTAGCACTAGAGCAAACACTTGGCTGGTATATTCACTCTGCTTGTTTACCTCTCCCACTAGAAGAGAAGAACTTATTATTTTCTTTCTTTTTTTTTTTTGAAAGCAGGATTTATTGAGAAGACAGAAAAGTTCCCACAATGGGAGAGGACCCAAAGGGGTTGCCCTAGAGCTTATTATTTTCAGCGTCAGGTGAGAAGATATGATAGCAGGAGACTCCTAAAATATTCTTCTGATGGGGTACAATCCCATGCCCTTGTGTGTGTGGTTGAGCGTGCCTGTCTGCTCTCTTACGTTTACGCATGATTATGTTTAGTGGCATTTTATGACGGGAGAACTCACCTAGCTGTTTCCAGACTCAAATCAGGATGCCTGAAAGTCACTCCACCTGTGTGCTCTTAGGTAAATTAGCAAATGTTAACAACTTGAATGGCGTCCCACTGGAGGAGGTACTCTAATGCACAGTCTTAATTACTGATACAGAGTGGCCCATCTCCTGTCAATCTATGACTTTCCTTTGTTTACAGTTTTAAGAACTGACTTCTTATAAAACTCTTCTGGTGCTCCATGAATGTACCTCTGGCTAGCTCTCAAGTCCTACTACTCACCATGCTCATCAGCTTTTAGGCACCTTTTCCTTGGGACCTTAGTTTGAGACAACTTGAGCTCTGTGTAGATGTTGACAACCCCCTGCTTCTATTCAGGATGTTGACAATCCCCTGCTTCTACTTCTGCTGTTTGTTCCCTTTGTCAGGAATGCTCATCTATACATATTTCTCTAGCAAACACCCACTTATAATTTATTTTTATTTATATATTTTTTTGAGTTAGAGTCTCACTTAGTCGCCCAGACTGGAGTGCAGTGGCACACTCCCGGCCACCGCAGTCTCAACCTCCTGGGCTCCAGTGATTCTTCCGCCTCAGCCTTCCAAGTAGCTGGAACTACAGGCTCACACTACCACGCCCGGCTAA
>NW_007087566.1:237722-257843 GCF_000164805.1 Carlito syrichta | reverse complement strand
CGAGGTTGAGGTGAGTGGATTGCCTGAGCCCGCGGGTTCGAGACCCGCCTGGGCTACTTGGCGAGACCCCATCTCTACAATAAATAAAAAAAACTAGCCGGGTGTGGTAGTGCACACCTGTAGTTCCAGCTACTTGGAAAGCTGGGGCGAAAGGATCGCTGGAGCCCAGCAGGTGGAGGCTGTGGTGTCTGGGAGCGGCCACTGCACTCCAGTCTGGGTGACAGAGTGAGACTCCAACTCAAAAAACAAACAAACAAACAAACAAACAAACAAACAAACAGTCACTACCTGGAAAGTCAAGTGTTCTTTTCTATCTCCCTTCCCCAGTTAAATTGTTTACTTCCTGCTTTATATTCCTGCTGTAGCTTGTTCAAGAAATGTTTGCTATAGTTATTATGATTTATATTTGTTTCTTTGTGCACTCATTGGGAATAAATGACATGACAGATCATTTAGGATTTTTAAGGTACCAAGAGGAAAAAGAAACTCAATGAAAAAATTGAGATAGGAACTAATCTAGTGTTTACTTTAACATTTTTGACATTTCTCCCTTTTCTTGTTAGCTGTGACCTTTAAAACCCAGCTTTTCCTTTGCTTTCTGTTCCTTTCACGTGGAGCAAGTGATGGGTTGTTTTCTTGAGACACATGTGGTGAGGTTCTGTTTTGTTGTTTATTTAGGTGTGAATCTCAGCAATGATGACAGCGGTCATTTGAATGCTCAATGTTAATCCAGAGCTCTCTGGGAGATCTGTCACAGGGCACCAGGGAAGTCTTATAATAATAATGTTTTAGAAAGTTGAAATGGTAGTAGAATTTTTTTGGTTTCATATCAATTTCTGGTCTCTTTGATCTTTATGCGCAATTCCCTTTGAAGCAAAACTGCCATGGAAGGCAAAAGACACTGTGATCATTATCACTAATGATAAAGATGCAGAAATTGCTCTATAAAATAATTGTTTTATGTGACTAACAAAAGAGAATAGCTAATTAAAAGAAGGCCATAACACAGGCTTGCTATGTATCTTTATAAATGTGAAGAAAGTTTGACTACTCAAATAGTAAGAATGGCCTTATAGTCTATAGAAAGCTTAATTCTCTGTTGGGAAATCTTAGCCAAAGATTTCAAATGCAACATCATATACACTAAAAGTAATATAGTCTATATCAGTATACCTGTTTCACAGTTAGGGCTGTGTTTTGTCTTTGTGTATCTATGGTCTGACATGATGTCTGCAACACAGAAGATATTCAGCAATGCTTCTTGAAGGAATATAGACATCCATACCATGTTTTTAAATTACTTTTCACTATTGTTTTTAATGGTATGGGGATGGGAATTAAAAAAGAGAAATGGATTATTTTCATTTCATTTACTTGACTGATCAGTTCAGATGTTATTCTCCTATTGTGCTTTTTGATGATAAGACTGCCAATAGGTAGAACATAATAGTTAAGTTGTATTATGCCAGATAAAATATTGTTTTTGTATTTGAAAATTGCAACTGAGGTGGTTCCGTAGGAAGTCAGGAGAGATGTGGACATGAACTGACCTATATTTACTTATTAAGTTTTTTTTCAGGAGGATACTCAATAAGGAACATGCATATTATCTTATCTCAAAACTCCAGAGATGCATTCACTTATGAAATATTTATTGAATACCTACTATGTGTGTGCTAGGTCATGAGCTGGATACCTAGGAAATACACTATATATACTTTAATTGGAAACAAATAAACATTATTCTTATTGTTAAATAACATTCTAAATGCTTACACATTTTATGTAGAGTTATAGAAAAATAAACACCTTTATTTCTACCAACTATGTCCATCATTAGTGAAAATTTTGAAAGTATATCGCAGGTTTCTTTGAATATGATAATAGATATCAAGTGCTTTACTCAAAAAGCAATTCATTTATACCACATATATTATATGCATTTAAAAATTAGATAAGCAGACCATAAAAACAAGTTGACTGATAAACAATGTTATGTAAAATAGTCTTCCTTTAAGCCCTCTGATGGAGCATCTTTAAATAACATTTAATGTAGTCTTAGAGGATTACTAATCAAAAATCAATTAGAGTAATGTTTAAATATACTGTCTTAGTATTTTCTTATTTACCTTGTCTTTAAAGCAGAATTTATAATGATTAAGACTGTAGGGCCATGCATAATTTAGGAACATTTAGCATTATTTAAAATGAAGCCCTAAGGAACTGAAATCGGAAGAAATGAAAATTTAACATTGAGACATAGACAATACGCCTAATTCAATGCACCTGTTTATCTCTGTGTACCAGCTTATCAAATTGTGGGAAAGGACAACCACCACCTCTATCCAGGTTCTTTTTATTATGCATCAGCCAGCAGCCCCAGATAAGCAGGCTTCCCACTACAGCCATGTTCATATGCAGCTGGGGAACTGCAGCCCTACAAAATTCTGTATTCTGGGATGAAGAGTGAGGTGTCAACTGTAAACAAGCATGTGTAACCCTCTCCACAGGCAACCTGCTCACCAATGTTTTATTAATCGGTGAATTAATAGACTCTCAGAGGTTTTCTGTGACTACAACCCCTGGAATATGTAAGCGCAAAGCATTTCTATACTCTGCATATGCTAATATGCATTTTCTTTCCTCTCTTGACTTTGCTCAGAAACTTGGTTTTGGAAATGAAATTCACTTTCAGTCAATGAATAAGTAGTTTATTGAGTGAAAGGAAAGTGTCTATCAGGGAGCTCTCATGCCAAAAAACATGCTCACTTTTTTCCAGAAATAAACCTTGAGTTGTTGAAGGGCTTCTGAGAGCACTCAGAGCCTTCAGACCCAACCAATCTGGAACACAGTTAGAGTTAATTCCAGCATGTGCAATTTGACTATGACTTCATAATTTTTCAACTGCCAGAATTGTAAGCATCAAAGGGCATAACCGTTGTTCTTAGACTGCCATTTTCAATTGGATAAACAGATACTGTAGCTATAATGGGATTTTTAATAGTAGAATATATCATTGCATGATTATAACTCATTTATTCTTACTAAGGAAAAAAGGTATTTTTCCAGAAATGTTAAGAAGCTACTATGAGTAGCTGGTTATTTCAAATTTGATTATTTTCAGCAAATCTAGCTTAGGATTTCTTCTCCTTGTAGCCTTCCACATCACTCCAGCTGTAAGGGGCTCCTTCGTTTGCTGAATTCCCATAAAATTTGTGCTATGCTTATCATGAGGATCATAATTTGTTTTATATTTTATTTTCACAGTGTTTTGTTAATTGAAAATTATTTTCCTTCCCCATTAGATGGTAAGCTATTGTATATCAAGGGCAGTACTTTAGACAATGTTGTATTTTCCATAGAGCCTCAGACACAGTTGTCAGATGTTGGTTAAATAATAAATTCTAAGTAGCATGTAAGTTTTTGAGAGATTGGTCAGGAGAAAAAATACTTTGGAAATACTATTCAGAGAAGACAGATTACTAGAAAGAACTGTCATTTTCAAAATGTTATTATAGTAGGTCAAAATTCAACTTCGGCACTAGAGAAATTTGTTCCAAATAGCTCTGATATGACTTTTTGATATTAAGTTGTTGGTTGATTTCTAGGGGAAGAAAAGTATAAACGAAAACTGGAAAAACCTAGAGCATTTGGAGAAACTAGAAATACGAGGATCATGTTGTTGGCCTGAGTGAGGTTAGGAGCGACGGAAAACAACACATCGAATGACAGGTCAAATTCCTTGAAATCAAGAAGGACAGGGCAGAATAGTGAAGCCAGGCATATGCACTGGATTTAAAGATAGGGAGAAAGTTATTTCCTTCAAATTTATTGAGTTTAAGGCTGTTTGAAATCCCACAATGTACACAGAATTTCAAATAACCAAAAAATTAGGTGAAATAGTGAGAGTTAACTAATGAGATTCCTGTGACCCTATTTTATTCATAGATAAGACAAAAAAATTCAAAAACCCTAGGTGACAATGTTGAAGAGAAGGACACTGCCAGTTGGGATGCTAGAACTGAGAAAAGAGTCAAAAGAGGAAAGACCATGTCACTATCTGACCTTGGACCAAAAAAGAAAAGAAAATTAAAAAGTAAAAATCACATCTCCTATTTCCTTTATCTTCTAAATTTAGAGGAAATGTTTTTATGAGGTAGGCAAACAGATTTATAATAGTGCTAAACTTTGGTCCTTAGGGTAATTGCTGCTAATTTACTTCCAATCAATAGTATTAACTTGGTTGGGTCACTCAATATAGACTATATGAAAGATTTATTCACTTCCGTTCAGAATAAGTCTTTGTTTTTCTAAACACCAAAGTGTACAGTATTTTTGTGAGTGTGTGTGTGTTTGTGCATGTGCACTTGAGGGTGTTGTCATTTCAGCTGTTTTATCATCCTCAATTTTCCTAACTTCATCACCAAGTCTATGAATTGGAGCCTCCCTAAACTCTCCAAAAACTTTTGTCCTTTTCCTCTTGGAAGCTGCAATGTCTAATAGAAGTTACAGGTTTGTCCAGTTACTTGGAAGGCTGAGGCAGAAGGAGTGCCTAAACCCAACAGGTCGAGACTGTGGTGGCTTTGAGCATGCCACTGCACTCCAGCCTGGGCAACAGAGTGAGACGCCAACTCAAAAAAACAAAATAAACAAACAAAAAAAAAAGCCCCAGCAACTTGGATGGATTTAGAGTTGATCACTCAGTGATCTATCACAGAAACAAAGAACCATATGTACCATATGTTCTCACTCATAAGTGGACCTTGAACAATTATCATAATACTACATGAAATTATCATAATACTATAAGAAAGGGATTGGCAATAGTGGGAAACTGCAAGGGGTGGGAGGTGGGATTGGCAGTTGAGGGAAACTGCTAGGGGAGGGAGGAGCACACCTCATCAACAAGGTTACTTGCATAATCAACATTTGTATACCTAACCCTGAATTGTACCCCACGTCTTTCAAATTAAAAAAATTTTTTTAAGAAGTTACAGGTTTGTCAGCATAAACAGTGTAGAAACAATTTGTCAAAAGCTTTCCCTCTGAGCAAAATGTGGAGGGGCAGAAACGGAAGAACACCTTTTATAGAACATTTTTACTTATTTACAACATGATCTATCAAGTGGCTATTGTTAATAATTTCTTGAGTGTATATGGTTCCTTTTCTCATATAATTTTAAAGTGTTTTGCACAGTAAGTTGACTCTTACTGCTTGCTGGTGGGAATTATATTATGTATTGCTGGGGGGGGAGAGAGAGAGAGAGAGAGAGAAGCAAATTGTTCAAGATGGTAGTAAGTAGTAAATATAGAATCAGGATTTAAGGAAACTTTGCCATTATTGCCCAATCAAGTCATTGAAATATCATACATATTTTTACAGAAATATTACTCCCACCTCTCAAATATTCCTCAATACTTTGAAACAGCACCATCTTTGCTTAGTGCGAAATGCAGTCTTTAGAATATCTGTAGCAGAATTCTGCTTGTAGCCATGTCATAGTAACTGGTATTGGACTAGCCCTCTTGCTGGAAATCACTTTCAAATTGGACAAAATATGTGAAGCGGACTGTGATGCTTGAGAGCAAAAAACAAATGAAGGAAATCCCATGATTCCCGCATAGGTTCCCTAGCACTTTTCTATTAGGGAGCTGTGGCAGTCTCTCTGAACTGAAGAGGCAGAGATTAGAGTTCTAGTCTACTAAAAGTCATTGTAATTTGTAGGGTAGTGAGCTGCATGTAGTTAGTGGGCAGAAGAACCTTGTGAAACAAAGGATCGTGCACAAGGTGAGTCAGTGGATGGTCATATACAGGGTGAATCTCACTGAGGCCTGAAGGAGATTGCCTACCTGCAACAGGGTTAAGAAAACCATTGCTATCAGAGTTCTTGTATGTCTGAGAGTTATTAGAGTTCCAACTCAGCTAGAATGGAGAGGCCAGACTAGACCTTTGTACTTTCCATTAAAAGCCCAGAAAGGATATACTCTATTAGTAAGACCAAGCTCTGAAATAACAGGCCTGGCTATAACTAAGTATAATTCAGACCTAATAAAGAATAAAAATAAGCCTAACAAAACTGAAATGATCCATATGTTATTGACTGTTATTAACTTGCCTGCTAAGACAATGCAAAACTCTTAAAGAAAGATGAAATAATTGGGATGGCCTACAAACAAGTGTTTCACAATAAATGGTGTATAATAAAAATTGACATATAACAAAACAGGAAAATTTACTTATCCAGAGTAAAAAGAGAAAGCATCAATAAATAGGTCCTAAAATGATATATATTTTGGAATTAACAAAGACTTTAAATCAAGTATTATAAATATGTTCAAAGACTTAAAGAAATGAGATGAATAGATGAGGAATCTCAGCAGAGAAGGGAAATTATAAAAATACTATATGGAAATTCTAGAACTCAAAAGTATAATATTTAAAATAAAAATTTCATGCAAACAACAGATTGCAGATGGCAAAATAGTGAATTTGAAAGTAGATGAAAAAAGTATTCAATTTGACTAGAGAGAAAAAAATTGAAAAAAGATTGAACAATGCTTCAGTGTTCAGTTGGACACTATTAAGTGGTCTAACACATACACAATTAGAGTTTCAGAAGGAGAGAATAGAGAATGGAAGAGATAAAATACTTAAAATAATGGCCCCCAAGCCCCCAAATTTGGTGATAAATATAAGATTATAAAATCAAGAAGCTCAGCAAATTTTTAGCAGGATAAAAATGAATAAAACCAGATGTAGTCAAATCATAGGCAAATTGATAAAACCAGAGGTCTAAAATCTTTGAAAATAGAGTAAAACAGCACATTCTTGTCGGGTAACAACAATGTGAATGATGGTTGACTTATCAGAAACAATAACATTCATAATTCAATGTAATGGCATCTTTAAAATTCTGAGGCTTAAGCACCACCGAATTCTATTTCCAGTTAAACTGGAGGTGAAATAAAGTCATTTTTTAGGCAACTAAAACTAAGAGATTTCATTATTAGTAGACTTATACCATATGAAATGCTAAAGGAATTACTTCAAAGTAAATGCCAGGTGGAAAACCAAATCTCCAAGAAAGAATGAAGAGCACTGAAATGGTCAATAGGAGGAATAATATAAAAGAATATCTATAAGTTCAGTCACTAGGTACTAAAATAGTTTCATGATAGCGATATTTGTCACAAATAAAAAGCAAAAGAAAAGCTCCACTATGATTTGATCTGTTATGGTCTAGTTTTATTTCTGTGTGTGTACATGTTTGTATTTCTCTTACATCCTGTTAACTTTTTGGGCCTTCTAGAGTCCTCTTACTAACAGGATGATCCAATTCAAGGAATGACCCTATCTTCTGGAACTAGCACATTTTTATTTTATTTAATAGCTGCTAATAGATTTAATCAAGTCTGAAACTAAGCTGGTACACACTGGTACAGCAAACTAGCTGTTAACATATTGAAATACCTCCATTCCATTGCTGAATAGTCTATCTGCCAAGCCCTTTGAGTATTTCTCCATTTTCCGGTTATTCCGATCCCTCCTCTGGCATATCTCTACTTACCTGCCGCCTATCCTCACTTCCTCAATTTCTTCATGACCCATAACTAAAATATTAAATTTTGGCACAGTAACACAGTATGGTCCTTAGGTTCCACTTCCAAGATATGGTTGCTGTCCATTTTGATAACTTGGAACATTTTTTTTTTTTTGCATCAGGGTCTCACTCTGTCACCCAGTCTGCATTATCACAGCTGACTGCAGCCTTGATCTCCTGGGCTTAGCAGATCCTTCCACTCAGACTCCCGAGTAGCTGGGTCTACAGGTATGTGCCACCGTGCGTGGCTAATTTTTTTGACATTTTATAGAGATGGGATCTTGCTATGTTGCCTAGACTGGTCTTGAACTCCTGGACTCAAGTGATGCTCCCACCTAGGCCTCTCAAAGTACTTGGATTACAGGCATGAACCACTGTGCCTGGCCAATGCTAGTTTTCAAAGCTTTTGAAAGTCACCCTTGGATTACTTGCTGAAATCAAATGTTGGAAATTTGGAGAAAGTTTCACTTTAAGCAAAATCCTCATTAGCTAAGCAGAATTGAATTTCTTCTTTTAGTTTGACTGATAAGCATTCATTCCCCCTCCCCTTTTTTTTCTGGACACTAAACCCTGATTTTCCTTTGGGAGCCAACACAAATATTCCTAAAGTAGGGAGAATACATTCCTGGCTTGACAGGTGGCTTTAGACACACCTGGTTAACCAAGTGTCAAGTGTCCTGTCTACTGTCGTTGGTTCAAGGATGAGCTTGTCACCAAATCATTGCCAACAAGGATAATTTGAGAACATTTATTAAAACCACCAGGAGAAAAATATCCTTTTTCTGTTAGAGTGGCTTTGAGGAATAAATGTGAGCCCAGAGCTGCTGGTGGCCATCTTGCCATGAAACAAAGGCCTATCTGAGAATAAACAGAGAAATACAGATCCAAGAGATGGGGAAATAGTGAGCATTGACAACATTGTATGTGAAGCTTAATTCTAGTTATGTGAGATAATAAATTCCTTTTTTTCTGCTTAAGTCAGTTTGAAGTTTGTTTTATGTCACTTGACATTAAAAGTTCCCTAAATAGCATCTCTCTTTTTTTCCTAACCCCTTTCCCTTAAAGACACAAACATTTATTGAGTATCTACTATGTGCTGAAACTATGATTAATGTTCCAGGTGAATTATTTTGTTTAATCCTTCAATTTTTCTCATATGTAATTATGTCCTTCCACAGATGCCTGATACTGTCTTGACGCTCAAGTGGCCCCAAGCTTCATGATGACTCTAAATGACTACTGTATCTATGGCACCTCTTTTCACAAATACAACTACTCTAAAGTAATCCTTTTCTTCATATTCTTAGCAGAATTCCCATTTTCTGTTTTCTTGCCACAAATCAAGACATATGGCATATTAAGCCATCAGTTTTTAGCACATTAATGCAAGTTAATATTCTACCCACTTACTGATGATCAAATTTTTAAATAAACCGAAACATTGATTTAAAAAGTAAACATTTAAAATTAGAATTCTAGATACTAAAATTAAGTGTCAAGGCCTAATTGATGTTCTCCAAGTTATAGCACTTATAAACTTCATACTCAGCTATGAAAGGGCTGGACACAAAAGAGTGCACCTAGTGTATACAAAATACTGTGAGATTTTAGGTTTAGAATAATCCTGACCTCATCAGATAGGCAATTCCATGTCATTGATAAGTTATCAATGGCATAATGGAGCTCTTCTGTCACTTAAGTGACCTTAAAACATATATTTTCAATTTTGCTTTGCTAAAAAATGTTGAGAAAAATCATTGGTATGCTGTAGTCAGCTGGTATAAGTTCTCAAGAGCCAATTATGCATCTCTCCTACCAAGTTTCTGTTCAGTGCACCGCGTTAGTAGCTTAAAATTGGCCATGGTGAGAGTATTTACAACATAGAAATCAGCAAACACTAAAAATTAGTCCCCCACAGGTTCCCAAGATCTAGTTGTTAAATATTTACCAGCACACCGCTGGTGGTAAATTTAACAATGTGCTCTTAAAATTCAATCCTAGAGAATCAAATAGGAAGAAAATGGGAAAGCAAAGTGGCATAGTACCTTAGATTACAGTTTTTCTAACTACAGATAGAATTTTCACAACCTATTCATTTGTTCTGATCTGTAATAGTAAATTGCAAAAAATATTTTATAAGGAAATAGAAGAGTTTAAAATATGATACAAATATCAAAACACAGATATAAGTTATTTATGTAGAAAGGGTGATTTACTTTCTAAACATTTTTTTGGTGTGCATATGTGTGTGTGTGGGTATTTGTTCTGGCTTACGATGTAGAACAATTTCTTAGTTGTGGCTTTAAACAAGTTTGAAAGCCACTGTTTTAGAGTGTGAGCTAGCTCAATAACTCTTAGCTATTACCAAAGTTGTTGATGGTGAGGATAGTTTATCCATGGCTCCAGTGAAATTGGGGGATATTCTGGACTCTCCACATAATCACCATCTTCTAGCATCCTGTCTTTCTTCTCATTGATGTTAAGGTGATATTGATCTTGGGAACTGCTGGCTGTCTAAATGATGAAAGAAGGGACCTAAGTTCCAAGGTGTCCAGTAAATTCTGGATTATTCTGTGTTTATGGCTGCTAAATAACATGAGATACCAGGAGAAGATGGAAAGTGATTACCCCTCCCTTCAAAAAAGATGCAAGTTGCTCACAGCAAGTTTATTTATTCTGTTTCTGTGGAAAATGTTTTCATTCCTGTTCTCATGATTCCCTCTTGTTGTATTGAGCATTCACTTTTGTTGGGAAGGTCTGGGCACCTCTTGTCCTGAATCAGTCTGGACTAGGGCAATAACTGGCTCCCATGCTAAGAGCAGAATATTATTTCCTAAGATTCTGACAGCCAAATTGTCTTTGACTTAAATTTCATTATTCTTTGACATAAGGGGCCTTAGCTACAGAGGGTTTTGAGTCCTCTGTAACAATTATCAGTCTTTTTTTGAGTCAGAGTCTCACTCTGTTGTCTAGGCTGGAGTGCAGTGGCACGATCATGGCAACCGCAACCTCGACCTGTTGGGCTCAGGCGATTCTTCCCCCTCAGCCTTCCAAGTAACTGGGACTACAGGCATGTGCCAACATGCCTGGCTAATTTTTTATTTGTGTTTTTAAATTTTATTTTATTGTAGAGATGAGGTCTTGTCATATTTCCCAGGCTGGTCTCGAACTCCTGGGCTCAGGCCTTGGCCTCCCAAAGTGCTGGGATTACAGGCACGAGTTACTCACTGCTCCTGGCCTATCAGTCTCTAAATACCATGGCAACTACTGGGCCAGTGCCAACAAGTCTGGGCTGCTTTCTGCCCTCTTATCCTCTTCCTGCATGCATTTCAGGGGGAATTGATCCCTTCTATCTTAGTATATGTCCAAATATAGGAAGCTCTCAACATATAGTAACGAGACAGATTTTCAGCTAGCAAGACTAACTTATCTCTTATATAGCTGCGAACCTTTAAACTGGTTCTGATTTTATCTGTGCTTTAAAAAGACAGTGTAACACAAAGCCTTCATACAACACAGCCTTAAGACTCATTTAACTTTCTATTTATTATGCCCAAGTTAACAGCATTAGACTATTGTGATCCTATGTTAACCAAGGACCCATTTTCCCAGGTAACAAGCAGAGGACTAAATACAAAAGAGTACATATTGTATAAATCTGTTCCTATAGAAGCCTAAACCAAGCCAAGTCATCTATAGTATTAGAAGTCAGGATGGATTTTATTCTTGGAGGTGTGAGAGCTTAGCGATGGGTAACAAGCACGAGAGAGTTTCTGGAGTACTGGTAAATTTTTCTTTCTTGATCTGGATATTTGTTTCATGGGGAGAGGGGTATTCAGTTTGTGAAAATTCATTAAGCTGAACACTTATGATATATGCATTTTGTGTGTATATATAGTACACTTCAATGAAAACTTAAAATGAACAAGCAGGACTGAAGTGAAAAAGAATGGCTAATGGGGCCGTGTATTTTTTTTTAATAGTTGTGTATGACAAAATGGCCACGGGCTGTTGATATGAACTTGCACCTGTGTGGGCTTACTCACTACACTTAACCCTGATGAGAGAGTCCTCTAATGCCTGGTGAGAAGCCTTGATATAAAATGAGGTGTCTTACCTCATTGCCAGTGAGCAGTGGCCGTGCATAGGCCTCTTTTTCATTATATTAGCAAGTCAGTCCTTTGCTTTTCTTCCTATATTTAAGCAGAAACCAGGAATCTGGATGTAAATGACAAATACAGCAGTCACACAAAGCCTAACATTTGGAACCCACAACATTACAATTTAGACTACTTGGGAATAGAAAGGTGGAAAGCGAGCTTCAACCAGAAGAGCCAAGTTCAGGTCTACTCTTAAGCCAGGCAACTGTTACCTCCACAATTTGAGTTCCAAAAAGTGTCTGAAAGTGTTCTTTGACATTATTATGTTCTGATGTTCAAAAAATTCTGATCAATAATGTAAACAAAATTTCTTATTGTGCCTGTTATATGCCAGACCCTTGGTAGGCTCTAAAGATACAAGGATGTATAGGACAGCATCCCTGCTAAATACGGTAAAAACATGGATTCTTGAAACTCTCATAACAATCAAAAGCTAAATATAAAACAAAATTCAAATTTATTTTGGCAGTGCACTCAAGTGCAACAAATTTGAGGAGGCCCAAGACTCCACCCCTCATTAATATAATTGGTTGCTTTTACCCTGAAGGTTGGGAGAGATGATCACTTCAAGTTGGTGGCTAAACTGCTTTCACAGAGTTCTGAGGGCTTCTGGTTACTCTGTTCTTTTCAGATGTAGTTACCTTTTGAGTGTGACTATCTTGTCCACTTCCCAGACAACTGGGAAGTTAGTGCCACTCACGGGCCCAAGATCACAATATCAGTAGGTAGCAGTCCTGAGAATATATACCAGGCATCTGCTTCTATTGTTTTCCTCATGTCCTAAGTTTCTGGTTACAGTGGGTTCCTCTATTTAATATGTTCACAAATAATGTATTGAAAGTTGATTTGAATTATCCTTCTTATCCCACTCTTTTAACTACACATTCTTTCTCTGTGCTCAAACTCTTACCAGTTCTGGTTGCTGTTTTGCTCAGAATAGCTCCAAATCTGGCTTTTTATTTCCTCTGTTGCTATTGTTAGGTAACGTCAATATTTTACTGATCTCTGTTTCTGATTGCTGCATCCTTCTGTTCAGATTCCATACCCTTTCCCCCCTCTACTTCAGTCTAGTCAAGATATTGCTCTAAATTTGTTCCTCACCTATGGCCATTTGAACAGATGCAGAGGTTTCTTGCCACTCTAGATTTAGTCTTAGCAGCACCAGCTTCAATCACTTTATTTATTCATTTGTTTTACCTTCTCTCTTATAGCCCATTTTCTTTAGCACCCCTAAACACACTAAGATAACTCTTTATGTTTTCCCTTTTCATTCCTAACTCACAATATTTTTCCAAATCTGGACAAGATAATTCAGTTGGTTAACTCATGCAACTAGTAAAGCCTATCTCTTTTGATCTGTCCAATCCAAGATGCATTACTCTAGAGAAACCCTGTGTTATATATTTGGTCATGGTCTGTACTACACAAGCATGCTATTGGTCATGAAGTAAGCTGTGGTACAAGTTATCTGGCAAGCTTTGCACAAACCAGTTGTCATAGCTCAGCTTGTGAATTCTAGCAGATCTGCATAGAGTAGTATGATCTTTCCTTGTGATGAATAATTCATTGCTAGGCATATAGTAGGTATATAGTAAATATTTGTTGACATTTAATGAATGAGTATTTTTCTGCTTTTGCTTCTCACTTTACAATAAATCTTGGCTTTCTTTTTCACTAGATCCTTCATTTCTGAATGGGGTAAGTAACATTTTTTTGAACTCATATGCAAGTTGTTTTATATATGCTTATTTATGCTTCACAAGATTTCTATTTTAACGATGGAATACTACACAGCCCTAAAAAAGAATGAAATCATGGCATTTGCAGCAACATGGATACAGCTGGAAGCCATCATTCTAAGTGAATTATCACAGAAACAGAAAACTGAATACTTCATATTCTCACTCCTAAGTGGGTTCTAAACCCTGGGCACATTTGGGCAGGGGGATGAGAACAGCACACACTGGGCATGGCTAAAGGAAGAAGGGAGGGAGGGGTAATAAAGGATGCAAAACTACTCATGGGTACCGTGCTCACCACTAGGGAGTGGGCGGGCTCAGAAACCAGAACCTCACCTTCTCACAATATACCTATGTACACATGTACCTCACATGCATCCCATAATTCTAAAATTAAAAGAGATTTCTGTTGTGAACAGATGAGTAAAACTAGCTAAGGGGCAAACTTAAGTCCTGCTTGCTCAGGACTCTGCAATCACTCAGTAGTGGGGCAGATTTATCTGAGTCCCAGGTCTTTGACTAGGAATAACTCTTTTGATAATTCCCATTGGGAATTGTGTTCTAGCATCCCAGAGGACTCTGAAAAGGAGTTAAGAAAATATGACAAGCAAAGCATCTTCAGTGGCCTATTCATCTTTCTGGTGCTTCGCTTTCCTTGTGCTGGCTTCACTTAAATTCCTGCATTACTATTACCTCAAAATATTTTGTCTGAGGTCTATACACGTTCTGCTTTAGCTTCAGGAGAACTTTTCTTCTAGGTCATGACACTTGGAAATACTCAGAGAGAGGACCTTTGAACATAAATATGTTTCTGCATCTGGCATCCATTAGCCTTCTCATCAAGGCCATTTTTTGGCACCAACTCCATCCACTGTCCAGATGTTTCTTGTACTTGTGGCTTAGCACAAGACATTTGCACCTTGCTGTTTAACATACATATGGGGTAATAACCTTGGGGAATTTTAAGAGCTCTGAACTGCAATTCCTGTGAAATTGTAGGCAAAATTATCTCAGTGGTATGGATGCTGAACCACCCCCCTCACAGCTTACCAGTAATGCATTTCACCATGGGAGGGCTGCCACTTTATAGGACCTGTGGTGGGGCACACAAGATGTCACCCAAAGAATGGTATTTCAAATAATACCCAGAGGAAAGCTGAAGACCAAGGGCAAACAAGATTTTGTTTAAAAACTATTTCTTTACTAGGTAAAAAAAACAAAAACAAAAACCTGTAGCAGTAGTAAGAATTAGAAAATAAGTCCTGATATTTTGGATGTGAAATATCTCTGGATATTTTATTTTAAATTGTATAAAGAATAAGTACAAAGTTTTCCTTAAATATTACTGATGTTGCCTGAATTTAAATGAAACCATACAATTTCTTACTAGGATGTTTGCATCTGAGTGTGTTCTGAATGAACTCTGCGTGGTGATCTAAACAAAGCCTTAAACATGATTCTTATTGCTTTTCTGGCATGCATTATTATTAGTGGTGGCAGCTTGACACACAGGATGTCAAGAACAATGACACTATTTTAGAAATGGGTGAGCCAAAAGGGGAAGATAAGTATTCTTTTGGGGCTCTTGACTTTATTTTATGGTGATCAGTGAACAACAGAATTGTTGCCATATTCTATAAAAGATTTCAGAGTATGCCTCTTAATATACCATTCTGCCGCTCCTTTCTCCAAACAGCCACCTACCCCTGCACCACAACTAAACTCGTGTTCTTATTTTGAAAGTCTGAGTATTTATAGATTATAAAATGTTTTAGTAAGAAGGCCTCAGAAATCATCCATCCTGGCCCTTGATCTTCTCAATTTTTGTAGGAAAAATCTGAGTCCCTGGAGAACAAGATTATTCCGTATTTCTATTTTAGGGTCTTACTTTAAAACTTATTTAACGGCTTTTGCCCTGGATGAAATCTAGTCTGCATGTGGTGCAGATTTGTGAACATCTGTGGATGTAACATACTGCACTTGGTCCTTCCAATATATGTTTTTCTTCTAGCCAGAGACCTGTTACTTTCTTCCAAATGATTTGGAATTCCTGCAGACATTTCCTTTCATTAGACAATATCATCTCTTCCCGAGGGGATAGTTAGTTAAATGAAGAGTCAAGGGTACTGATGTGGATGAGCCAAGGCAGAAAAAGATGTATTCCATTGTTTAATAACAGGGATTGATGGCACACAACTGTAGGAAACATAAAGCGTATATCGGTCACATGCTGCTGCTCTGAGAACAGTGGTGAAAAAATAAAAGATTAAAACAAAAGCAAAAAGCAGAATACTAGGTATATCCACAGGCTATCTCCTGCCAGGTGAGTGGAAAAAAAGAATGTTTCCTTGTGGAAGGCAACAACTTCAGTCTACTGAGCTTTTGAATAAGGAGAAGTTAACCACAGGGAGACAGGAAAAACAACAGTGGA
Organism: Carlito syrichta; assembly: GCF_000164805.1. Taxonomy (NCBI): domain Eukaryota; kingdom Metazoa; phylum Chordata; class Mammalia; order Primates; family Tarsiidae; genus Carlito; species Carlito syrichta. The sequence goes on along the minus strand of NW_007087566.1, from coordinate 241,912 downwards.
GAAAACTGAACTACAGAATGTTAACTGTTCCCTGCACAAACGTTAGCTCCAGGCTGTGCTGTTTAGTGGGGTGTGAAATCACAATTAACAGAGCAAGGGTTCCATAAGTGAGCTGAAGCTGCTTCAAATTACATCCTGCTATTAGCTGCTTTTAGAACAACCACATTGAACAACTCCATGTTTATTGGACTGTGATGTGTTCTTGAAGAAATCATTAATAAAAACAGTTGACTATAGTTACACTTTGTTGGTATTTTAGATCCTAACCATTTAGGATATTTACCAGTGTGGGATGCAAAAACAGGAAATGGGTTGAGTTTAATTGGCAACAAGAACTGATGGTACCAAAGTAGTCCCATAGCATCTTTCTGGGGTCTTTATTTATCTGTTTGCACACTTCTGGTGAAGCTTATACTTGGGCTCTATTGAATGTAGTTTAAGCTAAAACTCTTCAATACCTGATGAGATAGACAAATGAGTGGAAGCACAGGGAACACATCAAAGTTATAAGGAGAAAAAAGGCTTTGATTTATATTGAAAAGATATTAAGTATAACCATTGCTCATGTAATAGCCTTTTTATAAAACAAAAAAGGCTTATAGAAAATACGTCTTACGCCGGGTTCGGTGGCTCAGCCTGTAATCCTGCGCCTTTGGGAGGCTGAGGTGAGTGGATTGACTGAGCCTGCGGGTTCGAGACCCGCCTGGCCAACTTGGCGAGACCTCATCTCTACAATAAATCAAAAAATCAGTCGGGCGTGGTAGCGCATGCCTGTAATTCCAGCTACTCGGAAGGCTGAGGCGGAAGGATCACCGGAGCCCAGCAGGTGGAGGCTGCGGTGGCCGGGAGCGGCCACTGCACTCCAGTCTGGGTGACAGAGTGAGACTCCAACTCAAAAAAAAAAAAAGAAAGAAAGAAAATACGTCTTAAAATGTAAAAAATAAATCCCTTATCGATTTTCTCCTAAAACAATGACTTTGAAATCTTTTTTTAGCACTAAGATATTATAGGATTTATTATCATTTCTGTTTTGATACATGCTAATGAAGATTTAGAAACCATAATGAAGAACACATTTTATGGATAAGACATTGTTCTGTTGGGTATACTGAAGCTTAGTTAAGCTGATGTGACAGCTAACTTTTCACTACATGGCTCAAGGCTTCCCTGCTTAAATTTGTCTCAGGTTAATTAAATATGTAATGGGATCATGAACACTCACATGTGGAAGGGAACTTATAAAATGTTTCTTCCAACTCCTCTGAGTTCCTACAGCCATGAAAGGCCTTGTCCACATTACTAAGTCACTTGATAGCCAGGACTAAAGACTGGGATAGAACTAAATTGATGATTCCCAAATGCTCTTGAACCTGTTGTCCACAGTGAAAGGGGTCAATCATCTTTGTTACACATAATCTGAAAAATCAGAACAGAGTTGACATTAGCATCTCAGGCCAGTATAAGGCCCTTGGATTCTTCCATTTTTTATCAGATCAAAGTTATATGATATTTGCCAATCCTATTATTCAAAGAAACTTATTTCAAAAGGACTACTTTACCCAAGAATCACTAAAAATACCACTGGATCTCTGTCCAATATTCCTTTTGAGTAAAGTGAAATATAAGTCCTGTGAAATCAGCTTTCTTGAATTTTGGCATTAGCAAATGCATCAAGCTAGGAATTCACACTGTTTGAGACAGAAGTTGAGACAGAAGTGAGGAAGGCCATAGCTGGATACTGATGAGTTATACGAACCTGGAAAATCTCTGAGTTTTAGATTTTTAATTTGTAGAATAAAGGGGTTGAGCTGAATAATATTTAAGGTATTCTTTGTTTTTTCATTCTAAGTTCAGTATTGACAGGTATTTCTGGAAATCTAGCAGTCTATTTCCTTAACTTCACAATGCTCCTTTCTCTCAAATCCAGCATAGAATTCCATTGTCATAATTTGGCCCCGTATTAATCACATATTGAGTTTTGTTTCTCACTGGTAGGGATATATGAGGTGAGATGCCCAAAAACCCAGACTTTGTTTATTAAAATTTGTGTATTTTTTCTTATAGGTTTAAACTTCAGTCACCTTCCAAGTACTCTCTGTTTGATGCAATACACCTATTAAGACACATTTTCCACTGCTCAGTTTTTAAACCCATGAATTTTGATGCCTTTTAGTGCTTCTGTAGTTTTTTGTTTCACCTCTTCCATATCTATAGAATGTTTCCCTTTGAGGATTTTTTTTTTTAAATACTGAGAAACAGAAAATGTTGCTTGGGTTGAGATTGGGTAAATAGGGAGGGTAGGGCATGGGGGACATGACATTTTTGGTCAAAAACTGTTGATGACTCAGCTTGGTGTGGACAGGTGTGCTTTTAAATTGCCTGTCATGTAATGGGCAAATGAGTTGAAAGGATCTCTGTTAAAAAAATTCACTGAAGGCGAACACAGCCTCTCACAACAATGCTAACTGTTACACTGGTCCCAATGGGTTCCGAAAACACTTATCTGGTGGGGGAAGACTGTATTACAAGGAGCCCACCCTCCAAAAGATCATTCCTTTTTTAGGGATTTTGCTCTAGTATTTTGCTCATCCTGCCATTCTTTTTGACTTTTCCACTGCCCTGCCTCCCCTCAAGGATAGAATACCAACAAAGTAATCACAAAATAAAGATTAGAGAGCTAGATGAGGAAAACAGAAAAATATACTTAGAAATTCAATACTATTGAAATATATTTAATGCTTAATGTCTACCTGAAAGAAGCTTTGTATCTTTGGCAAAGCTGGAAGAAAAGAAAGGGAGGGAAAAAAAAGGAAGAAGGAAATACTAAGAGCCTACTTTGTTCCAAACATGGAGCTAGATAAGTCCATTTAGTTATAATTCCATCCTCTCCATCATTCACTCATTAAAAAAAATACTAATTAGTGCACTTACATGCCGGATACTCAAGATACCGAGAAGAATGAGACAGTTGCTCTCAGTGAGTACATTTAGTCATGTAGGTACTTCATCCTTGACTTTACACAAAAGAAATTTCTATGCTTTTGTAAGACTACAGATTTACTTTAGTAATTCTGGAAATGTAGTTCTTTTAAAAATTACTTTTATATGAATGATGGAAAAATTGGGTATGTAAACATTTTACTTTACTATGACATAGCATCATTCATCTAAAAAATTTCCACGCCAAAGGTTCAATGTCTTAGCCTCTTCAGCTCTTGGTAAGCAGCTCTGCAGGAAGGTATTTACATTATGCTGTAATTGGAGGCTTAGTGAGACTATGTGACCTCTCCAAGGTCATAGAGTGAGACGGCCTTGAGCCCCAGTCTAGGGTGTCAGGGACAGATTTCTAGTTATATAGTTTTAATCTTCTTGAGTGTTTAGTCAATTTTTTTGGTGTCCTTATTTTCAGGTTTGGAGGATGATGTTCTAAACCTGCCTGCCTTCTCCAGGTGGGCCAGTGTTGAGAGAGGCCACTCTTTCTCTCTCTCCTTTGGCCAATGTCACATTCCACCCAGCAGCATGGCTGTGAATAATTAGATAAGGCACACCTCCCACTGCTCTCGGAGGCTTTGGGCACATGTGCCAAGTCAAATAGACTTTATCTCCGTTAAGCATTGCCTGCTCCTCGGTTGTGGCCAAACGCCCAGACATTTTGCTGCTGTTTCACAAAGCCAACTGGAGAAGAAACTGACCTACATGCCAACACTAGAGAGTTATGAGATGGAAGGGAAATTTCCATAAGGTGAAATATGTAAATGAGAAAGCCTGATTTTCCTTCTCTTCATAAATCAGCCACTTATCACACTGGACCATGAAATGCCAAGACAACCAAGGTACCTGATTTGGTTGCAGCAAAGGGAAGCGGCTTGAGGAGTTGACTAGGAGCTAAGTATAAGGCATAAAGGAAAAGCCCATTTCTGCCTCTGCTGGTCACCATTCTGCATACCTCCAAGAGTGCCTTTCTTGTATTTTGTGTAAGGTAGCATGTACTATTCTGTGTGATGGAGAATCTGTCTCAGCACTTTATTGGGAGCTTCTCTAACACCCTAGGAGAGACCCACGGCATGTGACCTGTTGAGCCCCTTGCTCCTGTGGACAGTATTTCTTTCTTTCTTTTTTTGAGTTGGAGTCTCACTCTGTCACCCAGAATGGAGTGCAGTGGCCGCTCCCAGCCACCACAGCCTTGACCT
>NW_007087566.1:212338-237702 GCF_000164805.1 Carlito syrichta | reverse complement strand
AGACGAGGTCTCGCCAAGTTGCCCAGGCGGGTCTCGAACCCCCGGGCTCAGGCAATCCACCTGCCTTGGCCTCCCAAAGCTCAGGATTACAGGCTGAGCCACCAAGCCCGGCTGGCAGTATTTTTTCTTGGTAGGCCTTGGAGTGGAAAGTTTTTCATGATCTTTATTAAGAGTACGGTTAACAACCTAGCCCTCTGCAAAATTTTTAAAGCCTCAGAATATTTGGAAGAAACACCAATATTACATCAGGCTGCTACTGAGGGCAAGAATTTGTGGCACTGCATGTCTGCTACCGCCTCCCTTCAAAGGAAGCTTCAGCATTCTCTGATGCAATGCTTGGGTCAGTTTCAGCAGCAAGTGTCCTCTGAACAGAATGGGAGGGGAGGTGAGTTATGCTGATGGTTAGACACAGGAGAGTAATGGCTCAGACTGGGGCCTGGGATGGGAATACTTTTTTTTGTTGTTGTGGATTTGTAGGGAGGAAAGCTAGATTAGAGAGGTAACATTTCCAATTTGCTTCAGAATTTTTTTTTTTTTTTTGAGTCGGAGTCCCACTCCGTCACCCAGACTGGAGTGCAGTGACACATTCCCGGCCACCGCAATCTGCGGGACTCCAGCTATCCTTCTGTCTCAGCGTTCCAAGTAGCTGGAACTACAGGGGCATGCTACCATGCCCAGCTAATTTTTGATTTATTGCAGAGATGAGGTCTCGCCAAGTTGGCCGCGTGGGTCTCGAACCTACAGGCTCGGGCAATCCACCCGCCTTGGCCTCCCAAAGTCCTGGGATTACAGGCTGAGTCACCGATCCCGGTCTTGCTTTAGAATCTTGAACAACAATTTTGTGTTTCAGTTTTTCCATCTGTAAGATGGTGCTAATAATACTTACTTCAGAATGTTATTTGTGAACCTAAATGAAATAATGCTCATGAATGTGCTTTGTAAATCATACAAAACCTTTCAGTGGAATATTTTATTATCATTGTCTCAAACAGCTCCCTTCTTGAGGAATTACATATGGAAGGGTTTCGAGTGAAACTTGAAATTAATTAGTGAATTAGTGTATATGTGATAGGTTTGGAGGAGAGGCTGAGTACTTACCTGGTCCACAGAGATCCTAGTCCCCAGCCACTCTATAGGCTTGCAATCCCACTATTCTTTATACATATAATCCTCTTATTATAATATAAATTTCATAGGCAAGAGTTATATCACAACTTTTTTTTCATTCAATACAGGACATTTTTGATGCTTAAGGATGAATGGTTGCTCTGAAAGTTCTAAAAACAAACATTGTGAACATCAAAATTTTTCCCTGATCACAAGAATAGGGTAGGGTTAGGATTTTAGATTGAATCTCAGAATAACAATAATTATATGCAGCCTCAAGGGATAAAAATATATAAGACACAAACCCTTATAGATGTGTTCTAAGATAGAAAGGGAAGAGTAAAGGGTCAAAAAATCTCCACAAATTGTTTCTACTTTTTTGTGTTTTTTTCAGTTCTTTAGAGACTGTGTTTTTCTGAGTTGTTTAGGTATATTTATTTGTGTGGCTGGGAAGAGGATATATTATAGATAGTGAAATTGTGGGTTGTGTCTCCTGTTTTTCCAGCATCTCCCAAAAAAGTTCTTATTCCAAGCTTAAAGCAGAGAATTTGATTAGAGTCATACTGTTGCTTTTATTTTCCATTACCTGACATTAAAACCTATCTAGAGAGGGACTACTGCATTATTTATCTTGTTGCATAAAACATATATTGTTATATAGTTTTCATCTTCAAAGTGATAAGGCCATGGAACATAGTACGAGGAGTCCTTGCTTTGTAGCTTGATAGACTTGGGTTTGAATCATAGCTTTGTGAATTATAAGCTATTTGACTTTGAGCAAGTTATTTGACATTTCTGAGCTTGTCTCCACATCTGTAAAGTGAGGATAATAATATTGTTCTCTATTGTTCTTGTGATGCTTAAATAAAGTAATACATTTAAAATGTCTAGCATAGGCTGGGCTCGGTGGCTCAGCTTGTAATCCCAGCACTTTGGGAGGCTGAGGCGAGGATTGCCTGAGTCCTCAGGTTTGAGAACAGCCTGGGCAACTTGGCAAGACCTCATCTCTACAATAAAAATAAAAAAATAGCCAGGCGTGGTAGTGCTTGTAGTTCTAGTTACTTGGAAGGCTGAGGCTGAAGGATCACCCCAGGTTGAGGCTGTGGTGGCCATGAGTGTGTGTGCCACTGCACTCCAACCTGGGCGAAGGAGTGAGACTCCAACTCAAAAAAAAAAAAAAAAGTATGGCATATAGTAGGTACCTCAAGGTACTCCCTTCTTAAACTTGTAACCGGAGAAAAGGTAAAAGGTCACAGAGAAGAATCAGAGCTCAGTGCTTTAGGCCTATAAAGTGCTTTCTCTAAAGTGCATTGCAAAGATCACCTTTAACCACAGTATATATCTCTTATTGGGATAGAATTCAAAAAGAATTCTTTGCTTACAAAAAACAAACTTTCCTCAAATGACTGAAATTCCTATCTAAACATGTCTAGACTCTTCTGCCTGATTGTCAAGTTATTTTATAATACTTTCTACTGTATCTATCAACTCCAATTTGTTAATATCCTCCATCATTCTTCCTTATACATCTTCTGGTCTATTCATTGGCATGGCAGATTGTATTTTCCAAAAATATTTCTGGTCCCACATGTTCTTCTAGAACATTGCCACTCTGTCCTCAAGAGAAGTGTTGGTAAAACCTAAATATATGCAATTTTTAATTGTCAACTAGACCTCAAAAAAGCTGTTAAAACATAAAAAGATGTATATTTTCCTTCCTTTTAAACCTGGTCAGGACTTTTGATTTCCTCATGAATAGCAGAAAGTAGAGAAGTGCCAGCTGAGTGTGACCTAGTGACACCAGTTTGTAGAGAGCCATGAATCTTCTGCTTCTGCTGCTGTCTTTCTAGGTTTGCTCACTTGTGGAACCCAACACCTTGTGAAGAGGCTGAGCAACCACACAGAGACACACACATGTAAAAGTTCCAGCTGGCAGCACTCGCTGAGCTCCAGCAGACTTCCAGCATCACTCACCAGAGTGAAGGATGTGATGTGAGTGTGTGAGACTTTTGATCCCTTCAGCCCCCATTCTGAGGTGCCCAGGTGTATGATAAGTTAGGCAGAGGTGGGTTTTCTCCACTAAGCCCTGTATGAATTGCAGATCCACGAGAAAAACTAATGTTATCATTTAAACCTTTAAGCTGTGGGGTGGTATGCTGCTAAGCCTTCATTAACTGTGGAGACTGGGGAGTACTATTTTTCACTTATATTTAAAGTTTTTGAGGGTAAAAACCATATCTTCTCTGTCTGTAATGTGAAGAAAATATCAATGCAGGGTCCAAAACATATGTGGCACGAATAGTCCTTAGCAGTCATCTAATTCAGCAATTTACAAACCATTCCTGAGCTGAATTTTTTGAAAATAGATATCTTGGGCCCTATTTCCTCAGATTCTGATGAAAAGATTTGGGATAGTGCCTAGAAATCTACTTAAAAGCCCTCTGTGAAAATTTAGATTTGGAAACTTTTGATATAGTTTACTCTTCACACCTCAGAAATGCAGAAATGGGCCCAGAACAGGAATGAACTTGTTTTAGGTAGCAAAGAAATCCACAGAGCTGAAACTGGAGCTCAGCTTCTCTGTCTCGCACATTGGCTCATTCCTCAAACACCTTTCTTTAGATAACTCAGTATAGTTGACTAGGGATATTAACTTCTTGCACCACCTGTTCTCTAGGGTAACTCTATGGTCCACTCATCTCTGCCCCATAACAGGGACTCTATTTTGTAAGTGAATGAAATGTTTCCATGCTCTCACAGGGTCTGAGTGGGAGAGACTGAGGAAAACACTGTAGGAGAGGAAACATGCCAGGATAGAGATGGCTATTTTCTCTTTGCCTGGCAGCCAAGGTCAATCTACACATATACATGTTTCTTCCTTCATCTGTCCACAAAAGTGGAATTAGACATGAAGCATACAAGCTGATCTGCACAATTTCTGCTGACATGCTCTACAATGTGCTAAAGAATAGCCGACCGCAGGAAAAAATGGATGTGGTGAAAGTCATTTCCATCACTTTGGGAGGAAGATGACATATCGACCAAGGACAGTTCTGGATGAGAAGAAGTCAGTGAATTGGAAGTTCTGGCAAAGGACCTCTTTTTGAGTCTTCAGCCAGTTATCAGATTGATATTGGAAATGACCCAAGAATTTTTAAGAGGGTCTTAATTGACAGAAATCACATCTCAACCTGCTTCTGTCATAATTTGATTTTATATCATTTTTTTTTTTTTTTTGAGTTGGAGTCTTACTCTGTCACCCAGACTGGAGTGCAGTGGCCGCTCCCGGCCACCGCAGCCTCGACCTACTTCCGCCTCAGCCTTCCAAGTAGCTGGAACTACAGGCGCACGCTATCATGCCTGGCTACTTTTTGATTCATTGTAGAGATGAGGTCTCACCAAGTTGCCCAGGCGAGTCTCGAACCCGCGGGCTCAGGCAATCCACTCACCTCGGCCTCCCAAAGTGCGGGATTACAGGCTTGAGCCACCACACCCGATCTTATTTTACATTTTTTATTGGTAACTATTGTTTAAATTTTTTTCTTGTGTCATTTGGGAAGTTTTCTCTCATTTTTTCCAGTTTGCACATTTTCTCATTTATATTGGGTTTGCTGTTCTTCCTCATTTTTATTTGGTTGCTTTTTCCCCTGATTTGTTAAGGTTCTTATATACATTTGGTTTGCTTAAACTTGACTATCCCTTTGGGCATTTTGTTGATGATTGTATGTTTTGCTGTTAGTGTTAACTTGAACTTATAATAGCTAATATTTTTGAATGCTTACAATTATGTCAGGCACATGTTATTAATATCCCAGTGAGCTAGATATTATTATTTCCATTTTAGAGATGAGGAAACTGGAGGAAAAAAATGAGAATATGTAAGTTGCTAGGGATCACAAAACTGGCAGAAAGGCCTCGATCATCTTACTCTTGTGTCTTAGATAATAAATGCACTTTTTCTGTCTTCCAGGGTACATTTGGCTCTGACTTGACTTTAATTTTTTTATTTTTTTTAACTTTCAACAATTTTGTTTTACTATAGAGATGTGGGGCACAAGTAATGATTAGCTACACAAGTAGGTAACATGCAGGTGAAGTTTGGACCTTGAACTAGCCCTCACTTCCCCTGGCTTGGGACCAGGTATCCTTGGTGTCCTCCCTTCCTCCTGTTCTCCTTCCCCTGGCTGTGTCCAGCAACTGCTGATCCCTTTCTGTGCTAATGTGATTAATGTTCAGGTCCCACTTATGAGTGAGAACGTGTGGCATTCAGTTCTTTGTTTTTGTGATAGATCACACTAACTTCATCCAATTTTCTGTCAAGTCCATGATTTTGTTCTTCTTTACAGATGTGCAATATGTCATCATGTATATGTATCACATTTTCTTTATCTGGTGACTTGACTTTAGTTAAATTTCCAAAATGTGCATTCATGTTGTCCTAGTTTATATTTCTCAAACTTGAACATGATCAGAATCACCTGGAAGGCTTTTAAAAAAAATAAATCGTTGGGCTCCACCTCCAGAGTTTCTAATTAAGGAGATCTAGGGTGGGCTCCAGAAATTTTCATTTTCAACAACTCTGAGAACCACTGATTTAGTTTGTTCTCTTTAGGAAAAGGTAAAACCTTTGTACTCAGCTAATTCTATCCACATATGACAAGTTAATATACGATATTATTCAATTAAGAAATTCTTTTTTATGAGTATGATCAACTCCAAATCAAAGAACAGAGTACCATATGTTCTCACTCATAAGCCAACCTTGAACAAATATAATACTATAAGAAAGCATTTGGCAGTAATGGGAAACTGTTGGGGGTGGGTGGGGGGTGGGATTGGCAGTTGAGTGAAACTGCCAGGGGAGGGAGGGGCATACCTCATCAACAAGGGTACCTGCATAATCAACATTGGTATACCTAATCCTGAGTTGTACCCCACATCTTTATAGTAAAAAAATAAAACAACAGCAAAAAAAAAAAAATTCTTTTTCTTTGTCTCCTAGAGATAGAATTATGCATAATTTTCTATTTTTCTTTTAGCTTTCTAAAGATTGCTGTGGTGGTAGTCTCATACTAAGGCTGTTTCCTCAAGTTTAAAAGTGGTTCCGTTGACTGTATGGACCACAGACCACACATTCTTAGAGACCTGAGCATACTGATTCTTCCATGTCTGCAACTGGGTTAGAAAAATCAGCAGCTCATCAGTTAAATGGAAATATCTAATCCCAGTGGTTCAGGAACTATAGCCTGCTGCTGTGAAGGCTTAGCCATTTTCTAGTTCTTTGGTTATGACCCTTAGTTATGGTAGACATTTATGGGTAACATGGGTCTGATTTCACTGGAAAGTGATAATTTTCCCTCCTTTCTATTATTTGTTTTCTAGTTCATTGATTTTGCCCATTGTTGGCAGTCAGTTTTTATCAAAGCCACTGTTTTTATCATCTGCTGTGACATTGGGTCTGTTGGCAGAACTCTGAATTGATGTTAAGAGATTTATTATGTGAATCATTGAAGTAAGGTATGAGAGGACCAGGGAGATGAAGAAGGTCTGGGGGTTTCAACTCCATGATATAGAGGTAGAAAGAGCAACATTGGATATAAAAGGCGGGCAAAGATGCCCACCTTGCATCTTCAGAATAGATGTTCAGTTGTATCTCACTGAGGAATATTACTGCCCTTTACCTGCAACTCCATCATCTGATAACTGATATGGTCAGAAAATAGTGTGATTAAAACTGTAGGTACATTCTGTAATTCTGAGGAAGTACACAGTGTTCTAGGCTACTTTTAGTACTGGGAACCGTGCAGTTACAAGGCATTTGTGTTGGCATTAGAAATGGTCTATTAAAACTCATTCTATAGGTGGAAATGCTCTCCATAATGTTATTAAATCACCTGGGTAAGTAGTATTCCCTTGTGTACATATGCCACAGTTTTTTTCTATTCATCTGTTGATGAACATTAAGGTTGATTGTCATTAGTGACAACATGACTGAACCTTAAGGACATTAAGTTAAGTGAAAAAAAACAGACACAGAAAGACTAATAATTTTACTTATATGTGGGATCTAAAAACGTTGAACTCACGGAAGCAGAAAGTAAAAAGGTGGTTACTGGGGACTGTGGCAAGGGCTTGGAAGATGTTGGTCAAAGGCTACATTTCAGTTAATTAAAAGGAATAATTTCAAGAGATCTGTTTTACAACGTAGTGACTATAATTAATAACAATGTATTGCATTCTTGAAAATTGCCAACAAAGTAGATTTTAAGTGTTCTCACCACACACACACAAATAACTCGTATGTGAGGCAAAGCATATGTTAATCAGCTCAATTTAATCATCTCACAATGTATACATATTTCTTTTTTTTTTTTTTTTTGAGTTGGAGTCTCACCATCGCGCAGACTGGAGTGCAGTGGCCGCTCCCGGCCACCGCAGCCTCGACCTGCTGGACTCTGGCGATCCTTCCACCTCAGTCTTCCAAGTAGCTGGAACTACAGGCACACGCTACCACCCCTGGCTAATTCTTTTGATTTATTGTAGAGATGAGGTCTCGCCTGCCCAGGTGGGTCTCGAACCCACGGGCTCAGGCAATCCACTCACCTCAGCCTCCCAAAGGCGCAAGATTACAGGCTGAGCCACCGAGTTCAAAACTACATGTTGTACATGATAAATATCTATCATTTTTATTTGTCAGTTAAAATAATAAGTAAATCATCTGGCAATAAAACTCATTTCATTTTTATTATAGGAGTCCTTCCTTTCATCAAGTCAAAATTAGTGTACCACCTTCGATTGCACCCCAATATCTACTGTATCAGAAAGCTTGATTGAAGAGTAAAAATGATTAGAGCTTTGATGCACATAAAGTATATGTAATCTTTGGCACATCATTGCATTGAACTTCTCCAAATTTCAGTTTCCTCATTCTTAAAATGGGAAAAAGAATGAAAGTTGTGAGGACTAAATAAAGTTAACTGACATAATGTATTAAAGAGTAGACTGTCTGGCTTTATATTTGATTTCCAGGTTCCATCATTATCTGGCCCTCACAATTAATTCAGCTTTGTATCTCACATCCTTCAAAGTGACCTCTGTCCCTGTCAGACTGTTTTCCTCACAGTCCCGTGAATATGCTCAATAGTATCTGAATTTGCTCAAAAGTATCATGCCTTTTACTTACTGAGCCACGTGTAGATTTGACATCTAGTATAGTACTATTTTCTGTTCTTTCTGGGAGAAGAGGAGCCAATTTAGGAGTGATACGAGCCATGGATAGAGTCTGTGTAAAATCATTCAGTCATTAATTTCTGAATCACTAGTTCCTGCACTACTCTTTGTCCGTCCCTGAGTTAAGTAAGGAGCATCCCAAATATGAATTAATGGCTCCTTCCTGCTCTCCTTGTCATTCAACTGGGGACAGCAACGGCACACTACTGCCTACAAAATGTTCCCAGCAGCGTGAAACCTTTAAATCTGAGAAATGCTCTTATGTCAAATATGGCAAAGGAGCATCTGAATGGTGAAGAGAATGTGCAACATAGATTTCATAGGGAATTAAGTGGAGCATGCTGAAATCATAATGAGAGTATTTATCCTTCTTGTCTGTCAGTTTATAGATGGATAGATTAGATGTCTCATTATGGATTTGCCATTATATTTCACTCTCTTTTTTCCTATAGCTGCTTTACATACAGATCATATTTATTTTGTATTACGGTCACCCCTGCAGAGGCTGTTTGAATGCTAATTAACTACTAGCAAAGCTCCCCCTTAGTAAATTTCTGGAGATCTGTGTGTCCAAATTTGATGTCACAAATAATATTTTTATTAAATTCTTCTCAGATGTATTTTTTGAAGGTAAACAAAATAAACTATGGTAGACTGAAGCTTGTACTGAGAAAACAGGTATTCAATGTGTTTAATAACTGTAACAAATGGAGTTCTTCATTATGTGCCAGGCGCTGTGTTATGTTTCATTCTTGCTGTCATGTACTGTTTGCAAATAATTTAAGAGATAAGAATTATTATTCCTGTTTTACAAATGTAAAACATTTGTAAACTAGCCAGAGTTCTGAGAGATTCAGTCAGTGCAAGAGCCAGCACAACACTGGAATCTCAGACCTAGGTCTGACTATTTCTATAAACTGTCATGTGCTTGGGAAAGCAAAGAAAATTCTAAGCCCATTTCTTTGTATGAAAAATTCACTCTCAAAGTGTTGCTTTGAAGGTTAACTATGTTAATTAGTGTATGTGAAATACAAGCACCGGGCTTAACCCTTAGGAACCACTTATTAAACATTAGCTATCACCAATACAAAAATTCAGACCCGGATCTCTCTATCTTCTGTGCCCATTCTCTCAAGCCCAAAGTTAGGCTTATTTATGTTTGCAAGTTTAATTAAAACTATATCTAGCAAATGGCTTTAGTCATTTATGAGGTAATCATAGAAATTATTATTTTTTGAAGTGGAATTGGGTCACTAGTAATGATGATTTAGAACTTCTGACACAATGGAAAAAATCAATTTTTTTTTATAAGCCTGTCTGGAGAGTTTCATTAGATAAGGGTCAATTTTAAGAAAATGCTCATATGCAAATTTTAGTTTACAAAAGAGAGCAATAGTGGTAGAGTAGAGGTGTGGGAGAGTGTTTTAGATATTCACCAAATCTGCTTCCTCCACTTCTTGCACGCACACAGCAAGATAGTATTTCCCAGGGTTCTTTACAATGAGATGTAGCCATTTGGCTGATTCTGCCAGAAAAGTATGAGCAGAATTTGGCTCATGTGAACTTCCCTATGAATTATTTCTATGATCTCTTCTTCTGGCTCAACTGAAAATTAGTAGAAGATCTTAGATGACATATGTGGAGGATGGCAGAGACATAGATGGAAATCACCTGGGTCTCATTGGATCATGCCTGGAGAATTGCCATTTGTTCATCAAAAATATTCAGGTGAAATAAGGAATAAAGAGCAAAAGAATTTACTTTCTTTTGTGTTGGAACATTATTCTTTTGGGACTTTTGTTCATTACATGAAACCAACACAGAAATGTTTCACAAACTTTGACAGCTATGTTAATCAGATTGACTTTTAGTTAAAGAAATACTCCTTGCCTTCCATGCCTTTTTTGATGAGTTATGTCTTACCACTTGCGGCAAGAATAAACCAAGACCTGGCCCTTGACAATCACCTAAATCTTTCTCCTTTTCCTACCTACCTTCCTATGAGGATCTTCATATATCTTCCCTAACAATCATCATGTGTCTGTTAACTTTTCTCCTCCATTCCAGTACTGTATTAATGTTCTTCGGTATATATCATCTCATCTCATCACATCTCATCTCATATCATGTCATGGCATGACATATCATGTTATGTCATATCATCATATCAAATGATATCAAATGATGTCATATCATATCATAACATAGTATGGCATAACATCATTCAATACAATTCAGACCACTTGAAGCTTAATTTAGTTCAACGCTTCAAAGTTGGCTGCTTCAAACACGGTGGAAAAAGTAAGCTGGGAGATTTGGGATTAGTTCTGTTTCCACAGCTTAATGACCATGTAGCCTTGGGCAAGTCTATGTTTCACTTAACTTAGTTTGTCTATAAAATGTGATTAATTCCTGTGTTGCTTTTCTCTCTCAAATGCTTTGAGGATGGACATATAATTTATGAGACTGTTTTTAAAAAATTAGAAAGTACTCTTCAGGGCATTATAGCTATTATTTATATAAAATAATAATGTGAACATTGGAGACTTGCAAAGATTTTACTGTAAGTAAAATGGTAATTGCTTAGTCCCATTACAAAAGAACTGCTTTTTGTTTGTGAAAGGCATTGCAGTGTGTGAAAACAAATTGATAGACAGCTTTATTTGATCTATCATCCATTCATTGTTGTATAAGCTGGTAATTTATTGAACTAGTAGCTCCATGACTTGGTTTTATTATTTACAAGTTTAGGTGATAATACCTATTTTGCAGAGATTTTGTGAGAACAAAATGAAAGAATTAAAAGTCACAACCAATTAGAGGTCAGATAAAGTTTCTTAGAAAGTATAATGCCAGCCAGTGGGATTTTTTTTTGATCTGGCTTATACATTTCTATTTGATCTTAAAAATTCTGTTTAATGCTTATAAGACCAAATACTTTGTGTAGAGAGAATTTACTTGTCCTGAGGAGTGCAGATACTTACAGTCAGGTATATTTGCTCCTAGTCAAGTGAGGACTGAAGCCTGAGGAAGAGGCAGGATAACAGCAGGAAGATCATGTCATCATCAACCACATTCAGTCGCTCTTTCCCATTCCAGTTATTTTAGGATAGCTTCTTCAAATCCCCATGGTCTCTTGTAGATTAAGCTTAACTACCACATTTAGACTTTTATCCAGTTTCAAATGCAAATAAAGGCTATTCTCTCTGCTCCATTTATTGCCTTCCCTCCAATCACTTTAACAAAAATGTGTGAAACCATTACTAATAGTCTCTAATAATGATAAGTCTTCACACATATTACATTTGAGAAAAGCTTTTTACAATATTTACATATTATTCTCCACCAAGGGTAGTGGAAAAATAACTTGAGTGTGTGTATAAAGAGAATTGTTACTTTGTTTGACTGAGCTAGTATGTGTGATGGGGGAGGTGGAAGAGAAGAAAGGGAAGAGGGAGGAGGGGGGGTCATGAAGGTGGAAATGCAAACAAAAATGATAGATGACGAAGAGATCCTAAGGCCATAAAAAGAGTGTGATGAGAAGAGTTTCATCAGGTGTCCCAAACTGGTAGAGAATGGAAATACATCTGTTTGTCCATACATTTGTCTGTGAAGGACGTTTGTGTTAGAGGGCTTTGTTCCAGAATGAGGCTGCACTCTGGGAGATTTCCTGTGTGACATTAATGGGAATATGAAATGATTTTTTCCTTGGAAGTAAATATTTGCATTATCTAACCCTAATGTGTCTGTAAAAAGATTTATGGCTTATGATTAATTCTATGTAATTAATAGGCAGAAATAGGAGAGAGAAATGGAACCCAGAAGTAATGTTCAAGTTCATTAAAACTTATAGTTTCAAATGGAAGAATTACTCAAAGTAAACAAACAAACAAAATGGATGGACAGAGTGTTGCCCAAAATAGCTCCCAGAAAAGGAACTAATTCAATAATGAAATGGTCACAGTGAGTGATGGGGATGATGGAGGGATCAAACAGGTTTAGAAATTTACATACTGCAGGGCTCGGTGGCTCGGCCTGTAATCCCGCGCCTGTGAGAGGCTGAGGTGAGTGAATTGCCTGAGCCCGCTGGTTCGAGACCCGCCTGGGCAGCGAGACCTCATCTCTTCAATAAATCAAAAATCAAGCCTGGCTCAGTGGCTCAGCCTGTAATCTCGCGCCTTTGGGAGGCTGAGGTGAGTGGATTGCCTGAGCCTGCGGGTTCGAGACCCTCCTGGGCAGCAAGACCTCATCTCTAAAATAAATTTTAAAACATCAGCTGGGCGTGGTAGCGCGCGCCTGTCGTTCCGGCTACTCGGAAGACTGAGGCGGAGGGATCACCGGAGCCCAGCAGGTCGAGGCTGCGGTGACTGGGAGCGGCCACTGCACTCCAGTCTGAGCGACCGAGTGAGAGTCCGACTCAAAAAAAAAAAAAAAAAGAAAGAAATATACGTACTGTATAATTTGTGCTTCACTGATTTTCAACCTATTCTTTTATCATTCTCGAACAATTAGTAGTTAGAGGCAGAGGAAAATGCCTCTTCATTATCTCAGGACTAAAATGGCTCCTGGTACCCTACTAGATATGATATGGAGTCTCCAGTATGACATCCTTTCCCCCCCCTACTTTCTTTGACTGCTTTTCTAAATAAACACAGACACAACGGGATGACTGCCTATTACTCCCTCTCAACACTTCAAGCCAATATAGTTATTAGAAATAACCGTGTATATTTCTAACTCTGGCTCCACTGAGAATTTATAAGTTGCCAACTCTCAATACCTTAAAAAAATGCCATTAAACTTAGTTCAGCAAATATATACTGATTGTCTATTATAAGCTAGCCACTGCATTAGGCTTTGGAGATAGCAAATAGTCACTACTCTTGGCCATTTAAGATAAAAAGGAATAAACACATGGATTCAAATTCTTAGATGTAGCCGGGCTCAGTGGCTCAGCCTGTAATCCCGCGCCTTGGGAGGCTGAGATGAGTGGATTGCCTGAGCCCGCGGGTTCGAGACCCACCTGGGCAACTTGGCGAGACCTCATCTCTACAATAAATCAAAAATCAGCCAGGCGTGGTGGCACGCACCTGTATTTCCGGCTACTCGGAAGGCTGAGGCGGAACGATCGCTGGAGCCCAGCAGTCGAGGCTGCGGTGGCCGAGGGCGGCCACTGCACTCCAGTCTGGGCGGCAGAGTGAGACTCCAACTCAAAAACAAACAAACAAACAAACAAACAAACAACCCCCCCCCCAAATTCTTAGATGTGTTCATTCAACTAGTCATTCAGTCATTTAATAGTTATTTGAATACCCATAAATTTCTTATAGGTGAACTGAAGAATCATTTCTGGAACATGATACTATCAAGGTGCCCACATTCTAGCATACATGATACTTTAGATTATATGTTCTCAAAATTATTTTCTGCATTTTCTTTCTTTCTTTCTTTTTTTGAGTTGGAGTCTCACTCTGTCGCCCAGGCTGGAGTGCATTGGCACGCTCATGGTCACTGCAGCCTCAACCTGCTGGGCTCCAGCGATTCTTCTGCCTCAGCATTCCAAGTAGCTGTAACTACTGGCGCGCGCTACCACACCTGGCTCCTTTTTTATGTATTGTAGAGATGCGGTCTCACCAATTTGCTCAGGGGGGTCTCGAACCGCGGTCTCAGGAAATCCACTCACCTCGGCCTCCCAAAGCGCTGGGATTACAGACTGAGCCACCGAGGCCGGCCTATTTTCTGCACTTTCAAAGAGCCTATGAGATAGGTATGGCAAACCAAATCAAATCAAAAGTTCAGGTAAGAAAATTAAGAATTAGAAGGATTAAGTGATTTGTCCAAGATCATAAGGCAAATCTCAACGACATCAAACAATCTGTCAACTTATTAAATTGAATCACATAAATTAGCATTTCTGTTTTTCAAAACTGGTTGAATATTGTTAGCTTTATGTAGTTCAAGCTAGTAAAAATAAGGCATATGGAAAAAATCACGGAGAAGACAGAAATTAATGTACACATTAAAAATGGATATAATTTTACTGAGAGAAGGCAATCAAATAAGTAAAGAGAAATAAGGTGTTTGGAAAAAACCTTTAGTTTTATCTGAGGGAAATTTAGATGAACCACTTTACTGATGGTTGGTATAAAAGTGTGGAAAATGAGAAAAATCAAAGATGATTCCCAGGATTCAAATCCAAGTGACTAAAATAAAGATGGAGTTACAAACAGAAAATGGGAAGTTAGGAGAACAAACTTGTTTGAAGAAGGGAAGATGACATGAGGAGTTTAGTTTTAGAATGTGAGCAGCCAGAGTTCAATCAAAAGTGTCCAGTAGGCAGCTGGAAATATGAGTTATATCTCTATTTAAGTTGGGAATGAAGTAGAACTTGTGGTGATAATGACTGAAATCATAGCATTCATGAAGTTCATTGAGAAAGATTGGGCATTGTGCAGGATGGCAGTCAAGGAGAGAAACTTATGAATGCCTAGATGTGATATAATACATATAGAAATACCTATAGAAAACACAGCCAGTCTAGGAAACAGACCAGGAACATTCAGAAAAATGCCTTATAGAGGCAAGCTTGTCAAGATCTAGTGATGACTAAACGTACTAAATTGTCTTAGCAGATTCAGGGAAAATAAAGACAGATAAAAGGCCATTTTGTGAGTATTTGGCAAGTAGAAGGCTGTAAGTTTCCCTCAAAGGTTTTTTTTAAAAAAAATTTTCTGTATAATAGTTCTAGTAGAAAACAGAATGCAAAAGTTTAGAGAATAAATAATGAGAAATTAAAGGAAGGAGTGTAGGTTACCATGCAAAGTGACCTGTTTTTAAGATCTAGGAGTCTAAAACTGTTGGAAAAGTTGGCCTGACCACTACATTTTATTTATTTTGAAAGCTCTTTTTGGAATGCGTTTCCCCAAAACACACACACAAACACTCACACTCATATATATATATATATTTATGTACATGCTTATGTATATATCTATATACAAGTATAGGTGCACATATATATGTGTGTGTATATATATTAAGGGGAGAGATATGGATAGTTTGATTTTCAAAAACCTACTTTTCCCTATGAAAATGCACAAGATAATGGAAATGGGGTAACAGGTGCAAGCCTAGAAAAATGAGATCCTAAGAAATCAACTGGTGGGCCATCCCTTTCCAGTTGTAGCCCATCACATTTTAAAAATAGCTTTCCACTATGGCTATGAGTTATACAGATTTTAAAAATAATAATTTAGATATGCTGGATTATTGAAAGAATGAAGTTTATCTTGTATGATCAAAACACTGAGAAATATAGCGAGATTTTTCTTTTCATGTGGTTTGTGAATTATTTCTGTTATTCCATAGTAAAATACACAAATAAAAGGGGGACACCAAAACACTGAATTTATTTATAAAAAATTGTGGATTTATTCTTCAAGTTTAAACTTCAGTCACCTTCAAGATACTCTCTGTTTGGTATAATACAACTATCAAGACACTCTTTTCACTGCACAAAACAGTTTTGAATTCATCAATTTTGATGTGTTTTAGTACTGCTGTTTTTTGTTTCACCTCTTCCACACTGTCAAAATGTTCCCCTTTGAGGACTTTTTCCATTCAAGGAGGGGGAGAATGAAAAAAGGGGCAAGATCAAGTGAATAAGGAAGGTAGTGCACAGGGGTCAATTTGTTTTTGGTCTAAAACTGCTGAGTAATCAGTACAGTGTGGACAGGTGCAGTATCATGGTGGAAGAACCAGTCACCCGTTTGCCTCAACGCAGGATGTTTCTTCTGCAAATCATGATGCAGCCTTCTCAAAACTTCCAAATAAAAACCTTGGTTGACTGATCTGGAGGAACAAGTTCTGAGTGCACTATATGGTTTGTTTTTTTTTAAGTCCTCCCTGAGTAAGTCCTCCAGGTTCTGTTAGAAAAGTTTGTATATATATATATATATATATCATAATTCCATACATGTATGTATTAAGTTACAGTTTTCCTTTAAATTATAACCAAGATATGAGTTATAACTGTGTTACTCTATTGCTAGTAAAAATGGTGAAGTTGACAATTTTGAAATCTTAGCTTTCCTCCATTTCAGAAAAGAATGTGTTGGGAATTAGGGGCACAAAACAGCATTTTTTCTGCTTTTAATATTCTGTGCTGAATAATATGTAGCACAAGGATACTCTCTAGAAAAATATAAAGGGATCTGGAGTGAGAAATAATACTGTTGGCACACATTGTATGCCAGGTACTATTCTAAGAATATTAGATTAGATATTTTAATTCACTCCATCCTTCCAACATCCTATCCTCATGCAGTAAACACCATTATCATCACTTTACAGATGCCAGAGATATGAAGAGGTTGCTTTGCTAAAGTCAGGAAAGCTGCAACTGGGGCAGACAGTCCAGCACAGGCATCCATGCTCTTAATTGTTATACCACGCTATGTGTAAAGGTCAGCAGCATTCTTCAGTTAAAAATAAAAAAGCTGCCTTGAAATGATCTCACAACAAGAAGCTAATAGGAAGTAATTTTGGATGAGAATACTCTCTAAGGGTGGAACCAGAGCAGACAAAAGAGTACTACCCTCTTTGGGAATAAATTGACCATTGCAACTGTAAACTACTAATTTTGGAAGGTGTCTTTTAATTTTTTTAATAACTAAGGAAAGATAGTATATCAACACAAACTCCTCTGGAAATAAAGGAATTGAGTTTCTTTGGACTCTGTGTGTTACCACAAACCCTATAATGATCATTGTGTATCTCTATCACTGCATTTTGCTGTGGGAAGCTTTGACTTAATTGAAATTCCCTTACTGGTTTCATTGCCTGCTCATTAGCTAAATGATAAAATCCCAACCAATAGAACAGATGTGGACATGGATGCCCTGCTCTCTGTGTGGCAAATGAAGGACAGTAAAAATATGAGGAAAGTCATACCTGAGTACTCAAAAGTGATAGGACAAGTGGAAGCCTGCTGAGAGGAGGGAAGTAGATGATGTGGAAGGCTCATAGCTCAGTAGCAGGAGGCAGCACATAAGAGCCAGGACTTTGGAAGACTACAAATCTGATACCTGATTTGCCTGACTTAATTCATTGATTTACTCAACAGCCCCATTGCGTGGGGAATGACAGGATGAATCTCAGTGTGCTATAGTTTCCCAAGTTCTCAAGACTGGTCTGTTCAAACTTCTAGAAGAACATTAAGAAAATGATGGGCCCAAACTATATGGAGTTCAACATATCTGACTTTTGTTCATGTTTTTATCCATATTCCATAGGAAATGCCTCTCTGCCATGTACACTCCCTCCTTAATAGTGTGTGTTTTGCTGTAGACAAAGGGACTGTTAGTGCCCCTATCAGTGGCATTTTGGTCTTAATTCCAAGTTCCTAGAAGGCAGAGGTCCCTTGTGCATGCCATTTCACAGTGCCTATTGTAAAAAAAACTGGCTAAGCAATGGAGATAACAGGTGAAGAGCTGGGTCTTGGTGGGAATGTGGTAATAAAAAGTAGTCAGAGAATACATGGAGGAAAATTCAAGGAAAAAAATGGTCTTTTTTGAGCTAATGTATATTATCTACAGAGTATTATGTGCTGTTTGGAGATGTTACTCTTTATTTTCTAAATATTACACATCTTGATGTTTAGATCATGAGTTGTCAAACTTTTTCTGCAATGGGTCAGATAATAAATATTCTATAGTTTGCAGGCCATACAGTTTCTGTAGCCACTATTCAAGTCTGGCACAGAAGTGTGAAAGCTGCCATTGATAACACACAAATAAATGGGTACAACTGTGTTCAATCAAATACTATGAACAAAAACAAATGGTGAGCCAGATTTGTTCTATAGGCCAAAGTTCTCATACTTCTGGTTTAGTTCATGCACACTGACACTCGTGTACATATACATATGGGGACTGAAAAACTGTAAGTTCTCACTGAATCATCTTTTCTTAAAATGTTTCTCCCTTTGATTCTATTTCTGACCTGACTTCAGATTCTTATTCATACATTAAACATCTGTGTGGTCAGCACTGCCATGCGCCAAGTATTGTTCTAAATATACAAGGATAAGGAGGAAAAGGGAAGTTTCTTCCTTCAGTAAACTTACTGGCTTGTGAAGAAAATAGGTGATACCAATACTCTACAATATGTGCCACAATAGATTTATACTCAGCTATAATAGGGGGACACAGAGACCTGGAAACTAACCCCTTATTCTGAGAAAGAGATAACTGAAGAGAGTCTTGTAGAATCTAGGAGTTCACCAGAGAAGGAAAGGGTGAAACATGTGGATGTGGTTTGGAGCGCTGGGAGAGGAGCTATAGCTAGGGACCAGACCATAATGAACATTTGTGTGTCTTTTCAAAAAGCTTGCTTTTCTCCTGAGGAGTAGAATTTTATTTGGTTAAAATGACATTTCTCCCATTAAAATCTTCCACAAATTTCCTGTGAATCTATTTATGTCTTTTGGTGCTATATCACATTATGCCTTGTGTTATAGTTAGCTTGTACTTGTCTTCTTCTTATTATTTTTTTTAATTTCCCTGGAAAAGAGAATTCTGTCTTACTCTAATTGTACTTTATCTCACTCTGTAGGTTCTTTCCCTAGCCACGTCTTGAGACCTTGTTATTACTTATATTTGATTCCCACTCAGGTCTGTGTTTCCCTATCTCGATCCTGGCTGCAACGTCAACACTGTCCATTTCAGTTTTGTTCCTTATTCTCAGTTCTGAGACCTCTCCTGAAAGACACACAGTTATAGCTCTAAAATGATGAAAAATGGCCATTTCTGTTAAAAAGAATGTTGCAAGAGAAAATGACTATAATCATTTGAAGTAGATGCTCACATTAGGTGCATGGAGAATGCAAACAGTTAACAGAGATTCTGTGCTTTGACATTAAAAGGGCACTTAGTACTTCCATTTTTAATTCTGTGCTTGAAAAGTAGCTTACTTAAGATGAGGGAAAAAAACGGAATGTAGTACTTTTGGGGTGGTGTTCTATATCGTTCCAGGTGATGGGAATACACTGGGGAAATTATGGAAGAAAGGGTTAGTGATGGTGTACATTATTGAGAAAAAAATTTGGAGAGGAAAGGAAATTGTATGAAAATACAAAGAATGAAACCTAATTCATGGAATATTATTGAGTTCCAACTCTGAGCTCTATACTGCAATGTAATTCCAGTGTAGAATCTGGAGGATGATCAGAAATAGGACTCTTGCCATCTTGGAGCTTGAGTGCAGTCCCCTAATTGAGAGATATGATATCTTCAACCTCAAGAGGAAGAGCTGTCTTTCATTTTGGAAAAGTTTTGCAATGACCAGAAAGGTCTTTTGTCTGAAGAAGATGATCTCTGCCCACACTTTGGAGTGAGGAGCAATTTACCTCTGAATATACTTAGTCATGGTTGTAAGTGAGGAATTGCAAGAGGTGTTCTTAGACCCAGAGCTAGAAACAGATGCAAGAGGTAGGAGATCAATGACCTCTTGAGTACTCAAGACTAATAATATTGTTTTTGCGGGCAAGGAGAGTGGCAGATATCACTTAGCACAGCTATTTGATAGGTGCTGTGAACTCAATAGTTGTGCTTCCTAGAATATATAGGTTGAAGCATAATCCTCAATGTAATGGTTTCTGGAGGTGGGGCCTTTGGAGGTAATTAGGTCATGAGGTTAGTGCCTTCATGAATGGGATTAGTATCCTTCAAAGAAGAGAGAAAGAAGACAAAAAAATTAGATTTCAATCTCTCTCTCTCTCCCTCCTTCCCTAAATACTTACCTCTCCTCCTCCTTACCCTCTCCCCCTTGTTATGCCATATATATGAGGACATTCCAGAAAGAGGGCCCTTATAGGGAATTGAATTGACCAACATCTCGTTTGTGGACTTCCCAGTCTCCAGAATTGTAAGAAATAAATTTATATTGTGTAAGCCACCTAGTCTATGGTAATTTATTATAGCAGCCTAAGCATATTAAGACAATGTTTTCAGCCCACAAGAAGAAAAAAATAATAATTGTTTGCTTACTGTGGCTGACTATTTTTCCAAAGAGGTTGCATGTTCTTCTATAATGAGACTTTGCCACTGTCTCATTGATAGTGGGAGTCTGATTCTCCTACCCTTGACTATGAGAGGGCCTGCTGTTACCAATAGTATATAGCAGGAGTGAAGCAGTGTGGCCTTTGAGGGTAGATTATCCAAGAAGATGCGACCTCTTTCTGGTTCACTGCTACACTCATGCTTGAAGTCCTGAGGCTGCATATCCTTTCCAAATTCCTGGCTCACAGAATCCATGTTATATGATCATAGTGTTTTTTTATTGCTGCTAAGATTGAGATGAATTGTTATGCAACAATAGTATGTAGAACATCTACCAAGTGTTGGGTACTGTGCTTAGACTTTTACATATATTACTTCACTGAATGCTCAAATCAATCCTTAGTCTTGCTACCTAAACTTACTACATAAGAAAATCGAGGATGAGAGAATATGAGCCAAGAAACACATCTAAAATTATAGTCATTAAGTGGAAGAACCAGGATTCACAGATCTAACCAACTCCAATGCCTAATCCCCTTGGTAACACTAAGAAGAGTTTCCAGACCAATGACACGAATGACCTGGTAATGCTTATGTCCAGGATCCACTTTAATTCCATGGGATCACTTTAAACAAACACCTTAGAAGGTCTTTTCTTTTTTGTTAATGGAGAAGTTTGCTATCACGATTATACTGTACCACATGAACTAAATTCTGTAGCCTTTTAGGGATGCAACTTTGGAAGACCACACCCGATACGGTGTTGGGCAGAGAATAAGTGATCATTAACTGAGTGCTAAATTGAATTGGTTTTTGCACCTAATCTAACCCTCACCACC
Source organism: Carlito syrichta (assembly GCF_000164805.1). Lineage (NCBI taxonomy): Eukaryota > Metazoa > Chordata > Mammalia > Primates > Tarsiidae > Carlito > Carlito syrichta. The sequence goes on along the minus strand of NW_007087566.1, from coordinate 216,467 downwards.
CAAGCATGTGGTTTATGAATCAGCAGCATAAATAACAATTAAGAACTTTTTAAGAAATGCAGTCTTTCAGGCCCCATCCCAAGCTTACTGAATCAGAACCTGCATTTTATACAATGTCCTCAGGTGTTTGAAATGCACAGGAGAATTTGAGGAACACTGATTCAACTAATTTTGGTACTCATTTAGGAAAACTTCTCAGGTATGGAATAGTTGGCCTATTTGCTATTAAGTTCTCCAATGTGTTACTATGAAGAAATTTAAAGAGTTCCCAGAAGAATGATTCTACACCATAAGTGGAAATTGTGTCTTCAAGTCAGGTCTTTTGGAAGCTATGTGGTTATATTCTGTGCTAATGAAAGTTAAATTTTGCTACTAGTGCCTTGCCTAGAAAATTATTTTCTAACTCTTTCCCAGGCATTCCTATTGAACAATCTCTCAGGAAGAAAGCAGTTTTATACATGCAGAGTTTGTAAAGGGAACCAGCAAATCTCTGCTAAATTATTTTCAAGTTAGGTAGAAGGTATCTATTTAGTCTAGTTATCTATACATCTTCTTGATACAGTTGGTTTATTCACAAATGACCAAAGAGTAGTGCCTGTCTGTGCAAGTTATTGGAAAAGGGTTATTGGGATGTTAGTGATCTCATTTTCATCTTAGAACTAATGGCTCCACAGTCTGTGAAATGGTGACCAAAGCACCTCTTCCAGGAAGTCTAGTAAAAATCACATTTTCTCCTTAGATTTACCTCACTTATAATTAATGAAACTGCAGTCCTTATCTATAGTTGTAAACATGTTATTTAAAATCAATTTGTTACAACACACGCTGTCTTTAATGCAAATCTTGCACCATAAATCAGTCAGTAGGGTTTAACATACTTCCACCGCTCAGTAAAATCTATGCCTCCTGTGCTTGACATGAGTGTGGGGCAGAGCTGGAGCATAGGGAGAGAAAGCCTCCAAGTCCTTAGAACTCGCTTTACCTCTTTCACAACATTTTGTAATCATCTTTGTCAAGTGTCTCAAGCAACACCATCAGTCTCCTTCAATGAACTGCCCTGTGACCTCAGCTGCTGTACAGTCCCACAAACTGCGTCGTCACAATGACATGCAAATACATGTTAGTTTGGTCAGTTTTTGTTTTTTAACTCCTTTAGTAAAAAGTCCTTTAGTAAATGGTAATTCCTAACCTCTTTGGTAATCGTATCCTATGTTTAGCAACTTTTTTTAGTATCAGTTTAACTGTTTTAAGTTTAGTGCTAAAAAATCAGCAACTATCAGGTTCATTTTTTTCTTCTGTCAGTTCAAATGGGACTCAACCAGTCACTATTATGTATAATATTTCTCCATGTACTGGAAGAGTATCAGTACTCCTCAGCCTTCTCTTTTCTAGACTAGGTAATTCCAGTTGCTTTTACTTTTTCTCGCAGGTGTCGTTTTCCTTCCTTTTTAATCATCATTATGCTTATCATCTGAGCCATATTCCATGTTATTTTATTTTTTATAGATGTAGAACTCAATAAGAAATGTTATATTTCATAGGGTTCTGCCCATATGGAGAATAATGGAATTATTGCCGCCTTGAGATTCATTCAACAAGCATAATTTCTGTTATACATGAATTCTGATTGTCGTTTAAAGAAATAACTTGCACCAGGTACAAAATCAAGTTTCACAGTGTGAATTTTAATAGTGATGTCATTTGGGGCTATTAGGACCATCCTAAGAATGGTCAACTCCAGACAAAATTTTGAAATGTGTTAAGAGCTATGTGGCAGAAATATATTGAAGTAAGATCAAAAGTTCTAGCTCTCTAAGTAATGAGCTCTGTGATCTTGGAATTAGCAAACTAAGACTACCAAAAAGAACCTCCAATGTAGGTCATATCAACAAAAGTGCAATGTGAGCCTCCTTATCTAGGTAGCTCATACCTGAAATATTTTGTTTGGGAGCCATTTTACTAGCTTTATAGACAAGCTTGAATTTGCCCCAAGATCAGCTCTTAGGAGCTGAAACTGCATCCAAGCCATCCTTGTAGCCTTACATATAGTCCCTTAAGTGTCTCAAGTGCTTGGTAGTGTGTTTGAGAAAAAAGATAGTGAAAAGTCTGTCAACAAGAACATATGAGTTCATGGAGAGGCTGCATGTTAAATAAAAGACCCTAATAGATGGAATTCATATATCATAAAGAGGAGTCTCTCTAAAATTTACTAGATAACAGAAATTACTTTTTAAAAAATACTGTTTTCTGAGAACAGCACAAGCTATAGTGAATCACAGTTTCTGATGGTAGGGAAAGGAAGGGGCTGAAAATCTGTATTTTTCAGAATCCTACCTGGAAATTCTTATGACCCAGTGATATTAGGAATTGTTCCAAGGCTAGGCTCAGTGGCTGAGCCTGTAATCCTAGCACTTTGGGAGGCCGAGGCGAGTGGATTGCCTGAGCTCCCAGGTTCACGACCAACCCAGACGGCTTGGCAAGACCTCATTTCTACAATAAACAAAAAATTAGCCAGGCATGGTAGCTGCACCTGTAGTTCCAGCTACTTGGAAAGCTGAGGCAAAAGGATCGCCAGAACCCAGCAGGTTGATGCTGGGGTGGCCGTGAGCATGTCACTGTACTCCAGCCTGGGCGACGGAGTGAGACTCTGACACACACACACACACACACACACACACACACACACACACACACACACACACAAAATTGTTCAAAAGTCTCTTTCAACTTTGTTTCAATGTTCTAAGGTATCTTTCCTCTCGGGAGTCCTGTTTGCCAAAGAGGGATCTTGATTTGCTGAACTTTAAGGTCCCTGCCAACTCTATCTGCCAGGAGTCCATGTTCTCTTGGTGTCACCCATGCCTCCCAATGATGTTCCTTATCCAGGGTGCCAATGACTTAACACTGCTTTGATACAGTTTAGGTCTTCCTCTGCAGTATTTTCCACCTGGGTCTATTCTTCCTACAGAGTGCCTCAGTATTCTGACTCAACCTTTTATTACTATTATTATTATTATTATTATCATCATCATCTCAAAATGCATTGATTCTAGATACCATCCTCTTGACAAGGTAACAAATACACTTTAATAGAGATCTTATAGAGATGATAGCACTTAAACAAATGTCTACTGGTGAACATATAACCCCTTTGGCTCACTGATAGCAATATTTTATGGTTCCATATTTTATGATTCTTTAAAATCTTAGTGTAAAGCACAGTATTGACCTCCAACTCAAGTATCTATATATTTTTCTTGCTTAATTTTAGGTTTAATCCAGTGACCTAAGTTTAAGATCTGAATTACCAAGTTAGAATTCCAGAACAGCAATGCAAGTATTTATTATGAAATAAAATATTCTTTACACAGGATGATACTTGGGGTATAGAAGTATTTGAACATTGTTTGATTCGATTTTTGTGTGTGTGTCAGGAAAGGGTAGAAATTTCTAGGTTTTTAGGGGTCAAATGAATGCCTCCTAGATTTTTCCCTTTCTTAATACTTCATCCAAGAAGCCATGAGGAAGAAATTAAAAACTCATCAACAAACCAGCATGAAGGCTGGGATGCCAAAAGCTTTCATCTGTTAAATACTATGCTCCTGTGCAACCCCTTTTGAACTCTTCTTCTGCTCTGTAGTTTAATTTGCTACTGATTTGGTTCTGAGCAATGGGGATTCTTGGGAGGACAGCAGTCTATATAGCCAACGAACAAGAATGCAAATTCATAAACAGGGTGTGTGTCAGCAACCCAGGCAGCTGAGAGGGTAAAACATTAGTTTCCCGTTGGGAAACTAATTTAGGTAGTTTGGTCAAGCAAGACTCGACCAAACTACCTAAATCAGTTCCCTCTCTTCTCCTATCACCTTTTTTGTCCTCTCATAGCACACAGAAAATGTGCATATTTGTTTATTCTTTTCTGGTTTTCTCCATCTGAATATAAACTGTAAGAGGCAAGATTTGTTCATTTCTGATTTGTTAGTATTTAAAATGGTGCTTGCTACATAGTAGGTGCTCAATCAATATTTGTTGAATGAATAAATACGAGTTAACACTTTCATACAAATTCTTTGTTTGTTTGTTTGTTTTTTGAGTTGGAGTCTCCCTCTGTCGCCCAGACTGGAGTGCA
>NW_007087566.1:184653-212318 GCF_000164805.1 Carlito syrichta | reverse complement strand
CGCTGGGCTTCAGCGATCCTTCCGCCTCAGCCTTCCAAGTAGCTGGAACTACAGGCGCGCGCTACCATGCCCGGCTAATTTTTTGATTTATTGTAGAGATGAGGTCTCACCAAGTTGCCCAGGTGGGTCTCGAACCCGCAGGCTCAGGCAATTCACTCATCTCAGCCTCCCAAGGCGCGGGATTACAGGCTGAGCCACCGAGCCTGGCTTCATACAAATTCTAATGTATGGACTTGTCATCTGAGGTATTGAATACTTATGACATACACTATAATGCATTGTGCTAGTTCATAGTTGATTTACCACTATGTTTGCTCTGTTGTAGCTCTTTCCGGTAGAATGCAAATTAAGGAAGGAATAAGTAGCAAGGATCGCGGGTAGATGAAGAGTTTTCACCAACTGCTCAATGACATCCTCATTCTGGTGATTCACTGGCACCTCAAACACAACATGCTCAACATCGTACACTTGAAATTGCCCCCTTCCCACCTGCGTTTCTATTTCAGTAGCCTCTATTTCAGAATCCCGCTGGTTTTTCAATGAAAAAAAAAAATTGGAGTTATCCTACTATACTTCTTTTTCCTTATTTCCCCACATTCAATCACCAAGCTCCAATTTATTTCCTAAATGGTTTTTGAGTTCATCATCTTCTTTTCCTCATTTTCCACCATGATAGTCCAGGTCACCATCATCTATTAATTAGGCCATTGTAATAATTCATTTTTTTCTTTCTGCTGTTGTCCTGTCCCCAACTGTTATCTGTAGGATATTTTTGTGGTCGATGAGGTCTTTTTAGATGTGGCTCTTGCCTACCACTATTCTGGTCTCAGCTTACACCACTTTCATCTTTTCACTTTACTTTGCAGCCACCAGGATCTTCATTGAGTTTTGTTAATAAGCCACCTTCTCTCAAACTTCAGAACCTTCCATCATACTAGAGTCTTTGAGACTTTGGTTTTTTGGTCAACCTAAGTCCTAGTTATCTTCCTTCTGACAGTTTGAAGGGTTTCACAAGATAGCCCTCTCTCACTCTTCAGTCTAGCTGGATTCTCCCATTAGATGCTCTTTTAGCATTTTATATTTTTCATTCTGTATAACTTCTCTTAATCACTTGCTCAGTATTTGTCTTTCTAAACAAAGTGTCAGCTCCACTGCTTGGCAAACAGTATGTGCTATGTGATGGTGAAAGAGTAAGTACACTCCTCATCTCCTTCCTTTCACAACTGATTTGTTCCCAAGTTTGTAAAATATTATAGCTTTAGGGAACTCTAGACTCAACAAGTCCACTTGAGTCCATCCTTTGTGTTCCATTGCATTTTGCATAAACCTTTCAAAGCATTTATCACGTTGCATACTAATTTTAGGGTCACAGGTCTACTCTTTTGAACTGTCATCTCCTTGAGAGCAGGTCCACATGTTATTTATCTTTATATGTCTAGTACAGTGTCAGCAATACCAGTAAAATTCTGCTAAATGGACATGTGACAAAATTTCCCTGAGAATGGAGAGAAGAGAAGAACCTTTTGGTTTTTAGATTGCTGGTTTCTAACTTTTCAAAATGCTGCAAATCCTGAGGAACTGTGATTTTAAACTAAGTGACTGGAGAAATTATTATCCTCTGTTTCTTAAACCTTGAAATTTCTATAGAGTTGTATTTCTCTAAATAAAGAAAGTCCATATTCTTTCACTGTATCTTTTTTTCCAGAATTTGTTGGATTAGAAACTTATTTATATAGGTAAATAATTTATTGAAATGTTTCCTTGGTCAAACCAAAGTAGAACAGGTCTGGTTATTAAAGGTATTGTTAAAAGGTTCAGGATATTAAAGCAGTTTTCCTTCCAAATGAATTCAGAAATGTTTTGATCTCATTTTGCCAGCCAGTCAGTGCCATTCAAAGATCAAAAGTAATGGTGGCTCAGTTTTGATCTCGTTTATAGCACATAGATGGACCTCACATTTTCTTTGCCAATCAAACAATCCTGACATACCAGAGAAGCTTAGAAACATAAGGTTTCTTCAGTAATGTTTATTCCAACTTCCTGTATTTAATATAGATGCCAAGGTCATGAGGGGTTAAGTAGGTGGCCTTTGGCCAAGAATTAAGTAATCACATTAATGTTACTGGCACCTAGATATCTTGATTTATAGTTTGATACTCTTCTCTACACCATCTCTCCGATTATTGAAGTTTGCCTTTAAGAGACAGGTCATGACTCTCAGAGAACGTTGGAACAACTGTACTCAATATCAATGTCATTGAAATTAACACCCCCATTCTAATATCTAACTAGCAATTAGTCTTGAGTGTTTGAAAACAAAATGACTATTTCTAGTAGAAACACTATCTGAGATTTACCAGGGAAAAGCAGCGTCCTTTCAAATCCCAACCCCACTCTCTCTCTCTCACACACACACAATGTATCATTCTTATTCAAAGGGTCTAATTATAATAAATCTGAAAGCAAACAGTGCCCTGTTTGTTTTCCGTGTTTATTTAATTGAATAGATCTTTATACTCAAATCTTAGGTGATGGCTAGTTAAGATAAATTGTGATGTGGAATTCATGCACAGATAAGAGTGCTTGCTTTACAGCACCAAGATAAATGCCAGACTGAAATAATGTCTTAAGGTCAGGTAGGCTGAAGTATGTAAATGGTAACAGATTTACATTTTGATTTTTATAAAATTCTGCTAAAAAGGCAGAATAAGCCTAAAATATCACACTCAGCAATGAAGACATTAATTTTGCTTATACCACATTATTCACACTTGTAGGATTTCTGACAGTTTCAGGAACCCCTGAGAATTAAGAGACCTTTAGCAAATGAACACACATCAATAAAAATATCCTTAGTGAGGCTTTTTTTTCTTAAAAAAAAAAAAAGCTGATCCCATATTTTCCACTTAAAGTCACTGACAGAGAATATGGTATGTGCAATGTTTTACAATGACTTTTTGATGTTTTCTTCCTGTTCTGAATATTCCCTTTGTGCTTTTGAAATCAATAGTACTGCAGAGTTTTACCTGTTCTTTAATATTTCAAAAGCCCTTTTCTCGATGCCTATCTTTTCACACTCAGACTTTAGTAAGCCTTGACAAACCCTTACATTGCATGTCTTCAAGTAACTTGAAGGATTTCCCACTGTTCTGGCTTGCTTTTAGCAGGTGAGGCATTTGACAATGGCCAACCACATACCAGGTTCCACATCATTTGTAGAAAGCTTGATGCTTTTTAAATTGTTGATATTGGTTTAACTATACAATAAAAGCTTCAAAAATAATTTTGTACTAGTCTCATAAATTCATATCAGTGATATAAGGCAAACATGCTTCTTTGTAATGAAAGATTAAGGAAGAAAAGTAGACAGAAGACTAAAACAGGATCAAATGATAGCCACTTGCTGATTATTATTCTGCTCTCTGTCTGTATCCATCATAGTGTAGGTAGTAAATGCCATTATAAAATTAAATAAAAGTCACTGCTCATACATACTTGAATGGAAGTAAGAGGGAGCAATTTGATATATTTCACTGTAGGGACATGACATTTAAAAGTAATCAAGTTCATTTCCTTGACAATGACATCTCCTTTTGACCAAAACTAAAATGAGTGCTGCTTGTTCTATAGTGGGCAACAAGACTACACAGGGAGTTAGCACAGTCCAGTGATAGAAAGACAGTCTTAAAAACTAAGCTAGGGATGTCTTTTGTAATGAGACTAATAGATTATTGATAGATTATTTATTTTGTACTTACTATGTATTTGGACATTCATGGACATTTAATCTTCATTGCCATCTTCTGACATGTGTATTCCTATTATACTCCATTTTACAGAGAGGGAACTGAGTCGGGAAGTATCAAATAACCGGCTCAAGGACATATAGTTCATAACTGGGGGAGTCAGAATTTGAAGCCAGCTAGCCAAAATCCAGAGTTCTACGTTCTGATGTCTACCCATAGTGAAAAAAAAAAAAATTTAAGCTTTAAGTCTGAAATAATCATTGATCCCTTTAACAGTGGTGAGGACACTAAAGTAAAACAAAATATAAACCTAGTATTATTCATATGATGAATTCTATAATTAATAATGAATAAGCAGAAACTATTTTTGCATGCAACATCTGGGATAGTGGAAAATTGAATTAATGCACTGAGAGTTTTTTCCTTCCATCATCTCTGTTGACTCATGTGTGCAGATGCTCACACATGCTTACTCCTGCCTGGCTTTAGGTATCTTTTATTACTTTGTGGATGACTTGTGGATAAAGATATTGGAACGTCTTGGACTCCAAAGTCAGAAAAAAATGGGTATGAATCCTAAGTTTTTCATTTACTAGATGTTTGATCTGGACAACTTTTTTTGAGCATTTCTCAGCCTAAGTATTCTTATAATAATACCAAAACCAAAGATTTTGAGGATTGAGTGAAATAATATATATAATATTTTGGGGATATAAGTACTCAGTAAATGTTCTCTCTTCTATTTCTTCCTTTTCCTTATCTCATCTTTCTTGTTTCTTGTCTCTTTCTCCCTTTATGTTATACTTCCCTATTGAATCTTTTTTCTTATATCTTATGATCAAAGGTGGTCAAGTGTTACACACATAAGTCCTGGCCCTCACCTTGGTTCTGTTAGGAGTTTTCCTGTATGACATTGGAAACATATCTGAGGGTGTCTAGTTCCATTTATTCAGCTGTCAACTGGCATCTGTATTCCTCACTTGCATGCAAAGAGGGTATGCTAACAGTGATCCAGAACTTTGAGGATGAAAAGTGCCATGTAACTGCTTGCTACTATAATTTATTAATCTATGCTTCATATGAACTCTTTCTTTTCTTTTCTTCTTCTTCTTCTTTTTTTTTGAGCAGGAGTCTCACTCTGTCACCCTCTGGAGTGCAGTGACCACTTCCCGCCACAGTAGCCTTGATTTGCTGGGCTCCGGCGATTCTTCCACCTCAGGCTTCCAGTAGCTGAAACTACAGGCCCGTGCTACTATGCCCAGCTAATTTTTTGATTTATTGTAGAGATGAGGTCTCGCCAAGTTGCCCAGGTGGGTCTCGAACCCGCAGGCTCAGGCAATCCACTCACCTCAGCCTCCCAAAGCGCCGGATTACAGCCTGAGCCACCAAGCCCGGTGAACTCTTTCTTAAAGATGAAATACCATTGTTTTTATGTAGCTTCTTTTAAAAATAATCTTTCGCCGGGCTCGGTGGCTCAGCCTGTAATCCAGTGCCTTTGGGAGGCTGAGGTGAGTGGATTGCCTGAGCCCGCGGGTTCAAGACCCGCCTGGGCAGGCGAGACCTCATCTCTACAATAAATCCAAAAATTAGCCGGGCGTGGTAGTGCGCGCCTGCAATTCCGGCTACTTGGAAGGCTGAGGCAGAAGGATCGCCGGAGCCCAGCAGGTGGAGGCTGCGGTGGCGGGGAGCGGCCACTGCACTCCAGTCTGGGCGACAGAGTGAGACTCCAACTCGAAAAAAGCAAAAACAAAAACAAATAAATAAATAAAAATAATCGTTCTAGCTTTCCCATTGTCATGCTTTACCTCATCCCTACTTTTCAGGCCTTTCATGTTTAAAAATGCCATTGCAAGGTGACAGATCGAAATTTTCTCTTTGTATTCTGAGCTTGCATTTCTTGACCTTTTAGAGTAAACCAGCATTTTGGAATTAGGTTCAAGAGTTATTAGAATACCTTCATGAATCATAGCTGAAGGTAGATTAGGTCTGAAAGGTTACCTATTCAAATTTACATCTGGAGAGTCCACTGTCTAAACCACAAATCATTCATTCATTTATAACATGAACAATTATTAAACATCTTTTCTGTGCCACGCACTATGTCAGGCTCTGAAGATATATGACCTGGAAATGGCATACAGCTTGGCAAAGGAGATAGACCTGTAATGATAGTAAAATACGTCTACTGAGCACCTACGTCTAATTCCAGGCACCTTACTTAAATGCCTCATTTAGTTCTCACAACAAATATCAAATAAGAAAACAGAGGCTCAGAGAAGTTAAGTAATATGCCTATCCTTGGAGTCACATAGGATGCAAACCCAAGTCTGTCATATGTTATAGTCCACCTTTGCACTATTCTCCATGGATTCATGAATTAACTGGTTATTTTGATTTATGGATAAGCGCAACTGAGGTAACCAAGAAATGGTAATTGGTGTTTGAGACTTTAACAGCCATTTCACATTTATATTTGACCTTGAATATGATCTATTCCATCTCCTAATGTGAATGGTTGACACACAGAATGACACCTGTCAGAAGGTGGAGATATGCTTGACGCCTTCTGCTCTAATTAGCTATTTCTGACCAATGCAATCATAAGGGTCCTGGAAGACAGAAACTCATTAAAAGTAATGCTTCCAAATCAAAAAATAATTATAGAAATAAGTTGGGAGAAGTTTTAATTCAAGAATAGTTTTTGTGACAATCGAATGGTAAATGGTAGACGGGAGTTTAGAATAGTTTTGAAATCAAATCTTGGTTTAAGTAGGATTCCTCTTCTACAACTTTTGCTTCCTCAAGTAGAGAACAGTTTCTTTATTATCATAGCCCATTGTCTGGCACGTGGTTGTCATTAAAACATATTTGTTCAATAAATAAATTAATGAATATCCAAAACAGTGAAATTATTTTCCAGAATCATAGTTATGTGTAATATCCATGTTCATCCTGTACTCTTTGGGGACTTCGTGGGGGGGCACTTTGAAATAGCTGTGTATACAGTAAGGTAAAACTTTATAAATTTTTGAAAGGATGCAAAGATTTCAGACTTGTATCCATGTATTTGACTTAACAAGTTCATTATTTAGCAGTATAATGTAGTGTTTAAAAGGATGTGTTCTTGACTTCTTAGTTTTGTAGGCTCACATCCTGGCTTTATTTTTTAATTAACTGGATAACTTTGAGCAAGTTGCTCACGCTCTCTTAAATCTCTTTTCTCATCTTGCAAGGTGGAAATAATAGTTATATTTTCTTAATAGTGGCCAAATGAGAAAATGTATATACTGTAAAAGGTTAACTGTTGTTGTTGCTATTATTATTATTTGAGCTGTTTGTTAAATTAGCAACTAAGGCAAGATTTCCACACCACAAGATTTAAAAAGAAAACTCAGGAGATATACATAGTCATGTCAGATATGAAATTGGTCTAGTCCTGGTCTTCTGAGAGATAGAGACAATATGAGAATAAGTTTGCATTTTGTAATTTTATTAGGGAAAATATGAGTAAGAAATATGAGAAAATAGCTGGAGAAAGGTAGGCGAGTCATGAGAGTGATGCCCAGGATTGGTGTGAAAAGAGAGAAAGAGAGGAGAGACTATAACATGGATGTGCCCTTGACATAGAACTACTTTGCTAGAAGTTGTGTGAGACATGAAGATACTTAAGACATATTTCTGCAGAATAGACTTTTCTTTTTCCAAAAGAAAATATCCAAATGACCGTTAGATAAATTAAAAAGATTCTCAATATCACTAATTATCAGAGAAATGTAAAACAAAAACACAATGAGATATCCTCCCACCCCCGTTAAAATGGCCTTTATCAAAAAGACAGGGAATAGGAGGAGGGCCAAGATGACCAAATGAAGACATCACGTCATTGTAGCTCTCAGCAAATACATTTATATGGAGGAGTAGACATAGGGCTTTGAGGGCTGACCTGGAAACACAAGTTGAGGTCTATCAGACCTAGGGAAGAGGATAATGGATAGCTGCAAGCTCCAGATACCACTAAAAGCCGCTCTGACATGACATTAGGAGAGTGTCTTTGGAGATGGGAGGAGTGAGTGAAAATGACAACTTTTCTTCTCTACACCTCACGAGAGCCTCCACAGTCTCCTCCAAGGGTGACACAGCCTAGGCACTCCTGCTTTCTTTCCCACTTTAGCTAGGTGCAGAGGGCTGCCCTAAATAGAGACAAAGACACTGGCAGGAACCATGTGGAGTCCACCACAGAAAGGCTCAGAGGGAAACCCCTTGCAGGAATGATCTGTGCTCCATGGGCTCTCATCCCTCCCTCTTTCTCTAGAATTCAGCATGGGCAATGTGACCACTTGGAGGATGTTTCTTCAGCACCAGCAGCCATTGTGGCCAGTGGTGGCCTAGCCCATCTGTATACTGAAGCAGGAATAGCAACTCTCCACTGCCTACTTCCCTTCTACCTCTGGGTAAAAGGCGCCCTCCTGCCCAGATGGGAGAAAGTCACTTCACGCCCTCAAGAAGACCTGAGCCAGATGGAGCCACAGGATCCCACCTAATCACTTGTCAATCCTGCTGACAAGACTTGTGATCTCGATCTCAGGAGGAGTTTACCAGGGCTCCAGCCAGGGACATTGGTAGCTGTGCCCAAGGCAGGGAAAAGCCTCTGAGCTAGAGGAAAAGTCTCACCCTGTTCCTGCTAGACTGTGTTAATGGAGCAGTTCTAGACAGTTTCCCCCTAGTTCATCACCATTCCAATCCCCACAGGCAGACCAAAGAAGGGATGTCAGGCAGAAAACAAACAAACAATAGCAACAACAAAACAGAAAACAAAAATACAAATTCCAACCCCAACAGTGGCAACCTTACTTAATAAAATAAATAACAAAACAAAAAATAAAATAGAAGAGTCTGCCCTCACAGATGAAGAAGAACCTGCAGCAAACAAACAAACAAAAAACACCAGCAATCCCCAAAGCCTTGAACCAACAATCACAAAAGAGCTTCCCAGATTCCAAGCAATAAAACTTATCTAGAATGCTCTGAACTGATGACAGACAAATAATTCAGATTGCAGATAGCAAATAAACTCAATGAAAGCCACAAGAAGGTGGCACACAAATATTCAAGTCCATGAAAACAGTGCAGGAAGTGAAAGTGAAGCTGGCCATTTTAAGAAAAAAACAAACTGAACTTCTGGAAATTAAGAATTCTTTCACCGGGCTCAGTGACTTAGCCTGTAATCCCACGCCTTGGTATGCTTGAGGTGAGTGGACTGCCTGAGCCCGCGGGTTCGAGACCTGCCTGGGCAATTTGGTGAGACCTCATCTCTACAATAAATCAAAAAATTAGCCGGGTGTGGTAGCGCGCACCTGTAGTTCCAACTACTTGGAAGGCTGAGGCGGAAGGATCGCTGGAGCCCAGCAGGTAGAGGCTGCAGTGGCTGGGAGCGGCTACTGCACTACAGTCTGGGCAACAGAGTGAGACTCCAACTCAAAAAAAAAAGGAATTCTTTCCTGGGATTTCAAAACACAGTAGCAAGCCTTAACAGTAGAATTCATCAGGCAGAAGAAAAACTCTCAGTGCTTGAGTTTTGAACTAATGAACTAACTAAATTTGGCAAAAACAAGGAGAAAAGACTTAAGCAGAATGAGAAAAACCTATGCTAGGATTGGGGTTATGTAAAAAGACTAAATCTACAATTGAATGCCATCCCTGAAATAGATCCTGAGAATACCCTGGAACAAACCTTCCAAGGTAGCATTCAAGAAAATTTTTCCTACCTTGCTAGAGAGGTAGCCATGCAGATGCAAGAGACTCTGAAAACTCCTATACAAGGCACATAATAAATCTGTCTCACCAAGATAAGCATGAAAGAAAAAACTTAAAGACAGCTAGAGAGAAGGGACAGACCACCTGCCAAGGAAGACTCATCAGAATTGCTGCAGACCTCTCAGTGGAAATCACCAGGTGTAATACCAAGAACCACATGATTAGCTCATTACACCCAGAAAAGGCATTTTCTTGATAAAAACCCTCAAATACCTAGACATTAAAGGAACATTCCTCAAAATAAGAGCCATCTATGACAAACTTGCAGCCTACATCATACTTATTGGGTAGAAGCTAGAAGCATTCTCTGCTAAGACCTGGAGCAAGATGATGATGTCCACTCTCACCCTTCCTACTTAACATAGTACTGGAAGTCCTAGTCAGAGCAATCTTGCAGGAGAACGAAATCAGGGGCATCCAAATAGGAAAAAAAGAAAGTTAAATTATCTCTCTTTGCAGATAATATTATTTTATACCTAGAAAACCCTAGAGCTGTCAAAAACTTCCTCACACTAATAAACAACTTTGGTAAAGTCTCAATATTCAAAATAAGTGGCAAAAAACAATTGTGTTTCTATACACCAAAAGGGACAGTGTTCCCCTCTTTAACATTCTTAAAGAAAAGCAATTCCAGACAAGAATTTCCTATTCTGCCAAGCTAAGCTTCATTAATAAAGAGTTAAAATGCTCTCTAGACATGTAGTACCTAAGAGTATATGCCATCTCTAAACAGCCCTTCAAGACATGCTTTAAAAAGTTCTAAACACAGAAATGAAAGAATGGTTGTACCCATTGCAAGAGCATAAGCAAGCACAGTTTAAAGACCATATAAATCAACCACAAAATCTAAGAAGCAAAGCAACCTCTTAATAGCAATATGACAGGAGCAAATGCATATCTATCAATAATTAACTTAAACATGAGTGGACTGAATGCACTACTCAAAAGACACAAAATGGTAAATTGGATAAAGCAGCATGAGCCATCCTTCTTTGGCTCTCGAGAATCCCATCTCACAGTAAATGACACCCACAAGCTCAAGGTAAAGTCCTGGAGGTAAAAGGGGCGGGGGTGGGGGGGAAGAGCAAGAATAGCTATTCTTATATTACACAAAACAGGCTTTAAGACCGGGCTTGGTGGCTCAGCACTTTGGGAGGCCGAGGCGAGTGGATTGTCTGAGTATGCATGTTTGAAACCAGCCCAGGCAACTTGGCAAGTCCTCGTCTCTACAATAAAATAAAAAATAGCCAGGTGGGGTAGCGCATATCTGTAGTTCTGGCTACTCGGAAGGCTGAGGTGGAAAGATAGCTGGAGCCCAGAAGGTCAATGCTGGGGTGGCCGTGAGCATGCGTGCCATTGCACTCCAGCCTGATGGAGGAGTGAGACTCCAGCTCAAAAAAACCAAACAAAACTACAACCAACCCCCCCAAAAAGAAACCAATAAAAGTTTTAAAAAACACGGAAAAACGTTAGATAATGATAAGAGCCTTAATCCACCAGAAGGAGGCAAAAACTAACAACAACACAAAAATCCAGAACCTTAACTTGACACTTGTCCAACTGAATCTAATAGACACCTACAGAATACTTCATCCAACAACAGAATATACCTTCTTCTCATTAGCACATGGAACATACTCCAAGTTTGACTACATACTCGAACATAAATCAAGTGTGAACAAATTTCAAAAGATATAAATCATACTGAGCACCTTTTTGGATTGCAGTGGAGTAAAAATAAATATCATCACCAACAGGAAACTCCCCCATCCCAAACACACAAATGCATGGGCTAACACAGAAATCAACACAGAAATAAAAAGTTTCCTAGAAGCCGGACTCGGTGACTCAGCCTGTAATCCCGCGCCTTTTGGAGGCTGAGGTGAGTGAATTGCCTGAGCCCGTGGGTTCGAGACCCGCCTGGGCAGCGAGACCTCATCTCTACAATAAATCAAAAAATCAGCCGGGCGTGGTAGCGCATGCCTGTAATTCCAGCTACTGGGAAGGCTGAGGCGGAAGGATCGCCGGAGCCCAGCAGGTCGGGGCTGCGGTGGCCGGGAGCGGCCACTGCACTCCAGTCTGGGT
This sequence comes from Carlito syrichta, assembly GCF_000164805.1. Taxonomy (NCBI): domain Eukaryota; kingdom Metazoa; phylum Chordata; class Mammalia; order Primates; family Tarsiidae; genus Carlito; species Carlito syrichta. Next base: position 200,673 of record NW_007087566.1, on the reverse strand, counting down.
GACAGAGTGAGACTCCAACTCAAAAAAAAAAAAAAAAAAGAAAAGTTTCCTAGAAACAAATGAAAACAAGACACAACAGACTAAAATTTCTGAGATACCATGAAATCAGTGCTGAAATGGAAGTTTATAACATTGCAACACATATTAAGAAATTAGAAGAATTTCAAGTAAACTGTCTAATGTTGCATCCAAGGGGGCTGGAAAGACAAGAGCAATTCAATCCCAATTTTAGTAAAAAAAAAAAAGACTAAAAAAAAAAAATCATATAAAGGATCAATGAGATGAAAAGCTGGTTCTTTGGAAGAATGCATAAAATTGAAAGATCCTTGACCAGATTAAAAAAGGAGAGAAAATTAGAATAAACACAATTAGAAATGAAAAATGCAATGTTACAACTGACCCTGAAGAAATGTAAAAGATTATCAGAGATGAACATCTCTAGGCATAGACACAGAAATTCTCAACAAGATCCTAGCAAATCACATTCAACAGCACATTTAAAGGATCATTCATCATGACTGGGTGGACTTCATTCCTAGCATGTAAGTCTGGTTCAAAATATACAAATCAACAAATGTAATCTACAACATAAACAGGTGGATTACATCAACAACAAGCACATTGAGAACCAAAAAGAAAAAAAAAAACCCAAACCAAAAATGCAATTCCATTCACCATAGCCACAAAAAGTAAAATAAAAAATTTCAGTATCCATTAAAGGGGTGAAAGGACTTTTCAATGAGAACTACAAAACACTGCTCAACGAAATCAAGGATGACACACAAATAGCAGGAACATGCCATGTTCATGGATTAGATGAATCAGTATAGTCAAGATCTCTATTCTACCTAAGACACTCTACAGATTCAATGCAATCCCTACCAAATTACCAGCATCATTCTTCACAGACCTAGAAAAATCAATACAGAAATTCATATGGAAACAACAAAAAGCTCAAATAGTTAAAGCAATTCTCAGCAAAAAGAACAAAGCTGGAGGGATCACACTTCCAGACTTCAATTTTTACTACAAGGCTACAATAACCAAAACAGTATGGTACTGGTATAAAAATAGACTCATAGACCAATGGAATAGGACAGATAATCTGGAATTAAAATAATGGACCCTTAACCAATTCATCTTTGACAAAGTTGATAAAAACAAAAATGGGGGAAATAAAATCATATTCAGCAAATTGTGCTTGGAAACTGTACTTGCAGAAGCATTAAACTGGAACTGTTACCTATCAACATATATAAACATTAACTCATATTGGATCAGGGACTTAAATGTGAAACCTCAAACCATAAGAATATTAGAAGAAAACTTAGGAAATATCCTTCTGGATATTGACATAGGCAATGAATTCATGGCTAAGTCCTCAAAAGCAAATGCAGCAAAATCTAAAATTGACAGGTGGTGCCTTATCAAGGTGATAAGATTTTTTAGACAGCAAGAGACCATCAATAGAGTAAAGAGACAACACACAGAATGGGAAAAAATATTTGCAAGCTATGCATCTGACAAAGGCCTAACATCAAGAATCTACACGGAATCCAGATTAATCAAAAGGAGAAAACAAATAATGCTATTAAAAAGTGGGGAATGGATACGAACAGACATTTTGCAAAGGAAGACATTCAAGCAGTCAACAAACATAGGAAAAAACGCTCAGCTTCACCAATCAGCATAGAAGTGCAAATCAAGCCGGGCTCAGTGGCTCAGCCTGTAATCCCGTGCCTTGGGAGGCTGAGGTGAGTGGATTGCCTGAGCCCGGGGGTTCGAGACCAGCCTGGGCAAATTGGTGAGACCTCATCTCTACAATAAATCAAAAAATTGGCCAGGTGTGGAAGCGCGCGCCTGTAGTTCCAGCTGTTGGAAGGCTGAGGTGGAAGGATCTCCAGAGCCCAGCAGGTCAAGGCTGCGGTGGCCGGGAGCAGCCACTGCACTCCAGTCTAGGCGATGGAGTGAGACTCCACTCAAAAAAAAAAAAAAAAAAAGAAATGCAAATCAAAACTACAGTGAGATACCACCTTACACTGTTCAGTATGGTTGACATTAATTTAAAAAATAACAGGTGTTGTTGAGATTGTGGAGTAAAGGGAACACTATTACACTGTTGGTGGGAATGTAAGCTAGTTCAACCTCTGTGGAAAGCAGTGTGACATTTTCTCAAAGAACTAAAATTTGAGCTACTATATGATCCAGCAATCCCACTTTTGGAAATATACCCAAAGGGACATATATCTCTCTTCCAAAAGGACATCTGCACATATATGTTCATTGCAGCACTATTCACAATAGCAAAAAACATGGAACCAACCCAGATGCTCACTGAAAGTGGACTGGATAAATAAAATGTGGTACATATACATGATGGACTGCTACACAGCCATAGAAAAGAACAAAATCAAGTTTTTTGCAGCAACATGGAAGCAGCTGAAGACCGTCATTCTAAGTGAACTATCACAGAAACAAAAAACTGAATACCATGTGTTCTCACTCATAAGTGGACCCTAAACATTGGGCACATGTGCAGAAGGGCAAGGGCAACAAAGGCTGGACATTGCTAAAGGAGGGAGGGAGAGAGGAGAAATAAGAGGCATACAACTACTAATTGGGTACCATGTCTACTTCCAGGAGGAGAAAGGGCTTGCTAGGAACCCAAACCTTACCTTCACTCACTTACTTATGTAGCAAATCCTTACATGTACCCTACAACTCTAAAATAAAAAAAAAAAAGAAAGGACAAGAGACTGCTAGCAAGGATGGGGAGAAAGGGGAACCTTTCAACACTGCTGATGGAAAAGTAAATTAGTACAGCCACTAAGAAGAACAGTATAGAGGCTCCTCAAAAAAAATTAAAAATAAAATCACCATATTATCCAGCAATTCCACTGCTGGGTATATGTTCAAAAAAAGGGAAATAAATATAGTGAGGAAATATCTGCACTCCCATGTTTATTGAAGCACTAGTCACAATAGCTAAAAGGAAGACTCAACCTAAGTGTCCATCAGTGAATAAATCAATTTTAAAAAATGAATGAAACTGGGTGTCATTACATTAAGTGAAATCAGCCAATCACAGAAAGATAAATATCATATATTCTCACTCATCCGTAGGAGCTAAAAAAAGTGGATCTCATAAAGATAGCGGCTTGATAATGAGAAGAGGCAAGGAAGGGGATGAGGGAGTGAAGAGAGGTTGATTAATGGGTACAAGTATATAGTCAGATAGAAGAAATAAGATCTAGTGTTCTAGAGACCAGTAGGATGACTATAGTTTAATGTATATTTCAAAATAGCTAGGAGCGAGTAATTAAAATGTTTCTAGCATTAAAGAAGCAACAAATATTCAAGATGATAAATATTCCAATTACCCTGATTTGATTTTTACACATCATGTGAGGAGGAACCAAACACACAAACAAACAAACTGGAATAATCTTTTGGCTGGTAGACTCCTTGTAGTACTGGCTTCTCTTACTAGGTAAGTGTTCCAGGAACTCATTGTAATTCAGTGTACCAGCTAGCATTGTTGTGAGAGACTGCGTTCAGATTCAGAGATTTTTTTTTTTTTTTGGAGATTCTTTCAATGCATTTGCCCATCTCATCATGGGTGACTTATTAGCATACCTGCCCTCACTGCGCTGAATGTTCAGCAGTTTTCAACCAAATGGCATGACCCCAGTGTCCTACCCTCCCTATTCACCTGACCTTGCTCTGAATGATTTTTTTGTTTGTTTCCATGGATGAAAAAAGTCCTTAAAGGGAAACATTTTGCTGATGTGGAAAATGGCAGAAGCACTAAAAGTCATCAAAATTGATGAATTCAATAACTGTTTTACGCAGTGGAAAAAGTGTCTTGATAGGTGCACTGCATCAAACAGTACTTTGAAAGTGACTGAAGTTTAAGTATATAAGAATAAATACATGATTTTTAATAAATAAATTCCAATTTTTTTGGGTCCCTTCCTTTGTATGAATGTATTAAATTATCACATGTAGCCTCCAAAATCTTTATTTTAAATGCAACCAATAAAGGTTTTTAAGTAGAGATGTGACATAACCACATGGGGGTTTTAGGAAGCTAGCTCATGGTAGCAAACAGAATATAGTGAAAACTGATGTCAGGAGGCAGAAAGAATGGCGTATAAACACAACTACACTGACTCAGGTGAGAAGGTTAAGTACAGCCAGTTCCACAGGAGAGCGGGTATGAAAGAAGAAGTTAAGGGAATTGTCAGAGGTAAAGTAGACAGAATTTGGGTACTAGACCGTGAGGAGAGAAAGAATTTGAAACCAACTCTGAAATTTTCTGCTTGAAGTTCTGATAACTGGAATGCCATTAACTGAAAGGACATCCCAAAGTAGAAATAAGTTTTGTAGAAGGTGACCTGGCCTTTGACATGTTGAATTTCAGGTATTTTCCCAGCATTCAGATAGAATGCACAAAAGTTTGGAACTGAATATCTAGAATTCAGGTTTAAGGTCAATGTATCCTAATAGAAGAGGTGAATCTGATTTCCTAGGAATAAATAAAAGAGCTAAAGGAAAAGAAGATTGAGGTGAGAACCTTGGAGGTCGGTGGAGAAAAAAAGAATCCAGAAAATCAAAAGAGCTTTAGAGAGTTCATGGTTTAGTACACTGTTTGTGTAGTTAACTAACTATATATTGTGTTAATGGTGAATGATTACTGAGCACGCAACATGTATCACATCCTAGTCTCTGGAAAGATAAACCAGATGAAGACTAATAGAGACTAATACATTTGGTAGTTAAAGGATATTAGTGACCACTAATAGTGATAATTTTTGTGCAATGATGGGAGTGGAACAGAAACAGCAAAGAAAAACTAAACAGGAATTTTTTTTTGAAAAGTGTATAGAATGATTAAAGAAGTGTTTAATATATTTAACATGCAATGTTGTGCAAAATGTTCATCATTAGATGTTCACAAGAGCTGTGATATACCCATTTTATAGGCAAATGATCTATCACAATTTTAAAATTTAAGAATACAAATAATTATTTATTGAGTACCTACTACATAAGGTATAGTCTATTATGCTCCCCACTTTATAAGATGAGAAAACTGTGGCTCAGAGAGGGCACTTGTCTAAGGTCTTAAAATTACTAAATGGAAGAGTCAGGATTAAAAGTTAAGTGAGGCAACATAGAAGAGTGGTTTAAATAATGAACAATGGAGTCAGTCAACCTGGAAAGCAGACCTAGGAGTTTTAACACTTTCTAATTCTGTGATTTTTGGCATAATACTGACCTTTTGTGTGCCTGAATTTTCTTATCTGTACGATGTAGATAATAATAATATCTACCTGTGTGTTATTGTTATATGAGCCTGGCACATAATAACACTTTAGAGGCATACTATCTGGGTCTAGAGTCCAAACTTTAGCCATTTGGCTATATGGTCTCATAGATTCTAAGAAAATGCACTTGTATAGAGTTGAATGTTGCAGAGAATGGTACATGATTTTCTTCATTCCACTGTAAATTTAGGGTGTAGTTTTAGCCCTTTCTCCCAAAATTATTGAAAAAACATCCTCCCCCAAAAGCAACTTAAATTTGGACATAGTGATTCTGAATATTATACCTGTTACTTCAGTTTTACTATAGTTATGTTATAGAAGGTTTTTTTGTTTGTGTGTGTGTGTTTTCTTTTTCTTTTTGTTTGTTTTGTTTTTGTTTTTGAGTCGGAGTCTCACTCTATTACCCAGGCTGGAGTGCAGTGGCATGTTCAGAGCCATGGCAACCCCAACTGCTGGGCTCAGGCGATCCTTCCATCTCAGACTTCCAAGCAGCTGGAGCTACAGGCCTGTGCTACCATGCCTGGCTAATTTTTTGCTTTATTGTAGAGATGAGGTCTTGCCAAGTTGCCCAGACTGTTTGTGTGTGTGTGTTTTTAAAAAGATTTTCCTGGGTGATCTGTTTTCCCAGTAAATATAAAACATAAAATATACTTTATTCAAATGTTAAATTCCAGGACAGCAGTCCATTTCTACTTGAAGAACTGGAAAAAAATATAGAGAGGAGCAACTACTTAGAATGGCAAAGGAGACCATAAGGATCCTAGAGTTGACACTAAGAAATTAGACATTTTAAAGCCAACTAACTAGTTCATTCAAAATTGGGGAGTTCAGAGAAAATATATAAATGGACTATACTACTTACGTTTTTATTGGTTTCATTTGCATTATGAAAAAAATGAAAAGGTATGTAAATACAAATTTTCAAAATAATAAAAGACGATAGAAGCTGCTTTTGCAGCCTAGGCTCCTTATTATGATCGAGTGGTCTCTTGATTATTGTGTGATATGGGTACACTGCCATATTCAAAACTGGCTTTGAGATAAAGGAAAACGTTCATTTTTAGTTTGAGCATAATATGAAATGCTAAATCAGGTTTTTTTTGTTGTTGTTGTTTTGTTTTTTTTTGAGTTGGAGTCTCACTCTGTCGCCCAGAATGGAGTGCTGTGGCTGCTCCTGGTCACCGCAGCCTCGACCTGCTGGGCTCCGGCGATCCTTCCGCCTCAGCCTTCCAGGTAGCTGGAACTACAGGCGCGCGCTACCACGCCCTCTAATTTTCGATTTATTGTAGAGATGAGGTCTTGCCAAGTTGCCCAGGTGGGTCTTGAACTCGGGGCTCAGGCAATCCACTCACCTCAGCCTCCCAAAGCGTGGGATTACAGGCTGAGCCACCGAGCCGGCTGGATCCGTTTTTTTTTTTTTTTTTTTTTTGAGTTGGAGTCTCACTCGGTCGCCCAGACTGGAGTGCAGTGGCCGCTCCCGGCCACCACAGCCTCGACCTGCTGGGCTCTGCGATCCTTCTGCCTCAGCCTTCCAAGTAGCCGGAATTACAGGTGTGCGCTACCACGCCCGGCTAATTTTTGATTTATTGTAGAGATGAGGTCTCATTGCCCAGGCGGGTCTCGAACCCGCGGGCTCAGTCAATCCACTCACCTCAGCCTCCCAAAGGTGCGGAATTACAGGCTGAGCCACCGAGCCCGGCGTGGATCCGTTTTTTAACAGCAAGATACTCTATCATGTTAGTTCCCCAAATGCATAATTCTTATTGCTTATCTTTGCAATTAGCTCAACAAGGACAAATGTTGTTTCCTCAGAGCCATTCAAAGATAATCCACACCTCTTACATGTTCCCCTTCCACTTTCGTCTGCCTACCTCCTCAAAGTCTTAGGATATATATTTTGATATGTCTTTCACTTGTAGGCATTTCTAGTAAAGCTCAGATATATATTCTAATTTTTAAAATCTCAGCATTCCTAGATTTATAGAATTTGTGAAACTTTGGTATCTACTAATATGATGTCATTTCAAGGTCTAACATGTCCCTCAGGAAAGAAGAAAATAGGCTAACTGACAGGTCTGAGCTGACAGCAGAGAATCACAGGAGTCCTTTGGTGGGGATGAGAGGAGATGTTTCGCCTACCTGTGAAGGTTCCCTAGGGCTGGGGCTGATGGAAAGGATGGTTTTTACCTGAGAGTGAGAGTATTGAAATTATGGGATCATACAAAGCAGACAATCAAATGAGAAACCTGGTTAGGTACATATGCCAGGGAATATCATTCACTTGGGACATCAGACAGAGGGCTCAGAAGCAGCCTCTTAAAAATCAGCAATTTGATGGCCTGAGAGGGGGAATTAAGGAGCAGTGGGATAGCAGGGGTAAGAAAGATTGTCTGGGAGAGCCATGGAGCAGGGTGGTGTTGGGGGAACTGAGGAACTCAATGCAGTAGCTGAAAAACTTTATAATGCAAAATGCAATTGGGGTTAGAACTCAAGGTCTGGAATTGTGAGTATAGGTCCAAACTCAGCCCTCACTGCTACTTAAATGCACTCAAACCACAGCACATGGGAAATCTAAGCTAGGAATTACTTTGATTATAAATGAAATAAGAGACCTTGAGTATATAGGTTATAATTTAGGTGTCAAAATGAAATATAACTTTTTACTAGGATTAAAAATAAGATATTTTCCAAAAAAAAAGATATTTTCTTTACTAATTTTGTGTGTGTGAAAGAGAGAGATAAATTGAGCTACTTATCTAACTGTGAAGATACGCTTTTATCCTTTTTTTAATACAGAGACAAAAATCGTAAGTAAAACTTAGTTACTCAATATTTTAAACTCTAAAGGTATGCTCAGATGAGACTCTGGCCAGCCTCAGTTATGTTCTGATCAGGAGGATTTCCTAAGGATGCATAATTGGGAGTTATGCCCTCATTACCTTGAAACTGATTTGCTTCTGGGTGAATTTCTTTAGTGCTATTCTTCCAATAATGGACTCAGTAAGCTCTCGCACAGCACCAAGGGGAAATGTGCTTAAATCCAGCTCTGGGGTGGATTAGTTGACGTGGTGTCCCTCTGATCCTCTGCCAGATGTCTATCCCCAGCTGGCAAAGCTCTCCGCCTCCTTTTCAGTAGTTGTTGTCAACGCTGAGCTTCCTGCCAGCAGGAGCTGGTCTCTCCTCAATGGAGGGCAACATGCCCTCAATCAGCATTTAGATTCTTGTGTGAAGACATTCATGGATAAAACTCCCTGCTGCTTCTCATCTGCCTTCTGTTTTTGGAATTTCCCAGACATTTCCTGAACTGTTAGGCTTCTGTGTGTGGCCATTGTGGGGTGAGGGGTGAGAGGAATGGTGATCCAAACCTGAGAGGCCACTGGGCATCAAGCCTGAATGTTTACAGACCTTGTTCCCATAGATCTTCGAGTGTCAAGAAGGGGACTTATGGTGCTTGGCATTTGGCCCAGAAGATTTTATGAGAAAAAGGCCTATGGGTTGAAAGTTTTCCTATCTTGGAAACCACACACTGCCATGGTTAAGAGCATAGGCTCTAAAGCCAGAGAGCCTGACTTAGAATCTCAGTTCTATCAGTAACTAGTACTAGGGTAGATTAATTAACACAGTGACATGGGTTAATTATATAACCTCTGTGATTATATAACTTCTATGTATTCCACGTTTCTTATTTGTAGAATGGGGATAACAACAGTACCTTTTCATAGGGTTCGTTCTTATAAAAATTAAATGAACAATTTGTAAAGTGCTTGCAACACTGCCAGGCCTTTGTAAATATTATATAATGGCTTATTAAATAAAGTAGGTTTATGTCTCCCAGGTTTAGTGGAATGTAAACAAACATTGAGTAATAGAGATGATAAAAGTGTTCTGCTTGAATAAAAAGTAATATCTATAATTACCATTTATTGGCTGCTTACCATGATCTAAATACTATGCCAACCGTTTTATGTAATAATAATGAACCCATTTGTAGCATTTGCGTCTGCCAGGCACAGTTTCAAGTCACTTTACCTATTTTACTCTTTTGTTCCTCATAGTAACCTTGACAGAGTATGTATGTGTCTATTATCATCATCATCCCCATTGCTCTCATAAGGCAAGATGATGCTAGATCACTTGCCCAACTTCCTACTGTCAGAAATAGAACTAAATTTCAAATCCAGGCAGAATGGTCCCAGAATCTTTACTCTTAAGCACAATACACATTGCTTGTCATGGAACTCTTCCTTAATTCATCATAGCAGTCATAAGAGGAGGTGTTATTATTAGCCTCATTCTATAGAGCATGACATCAAGATTGAGAGAAGTTAAGCAAGTTGCCTAAGTTCACACTGCAAGTGAGTCGGAGGACTTGGATTCAAACCAATTTGCTAAAAATACAGAATAAAATTAAGATAAATCAAGAAAATCTGATGTCTAAGTGTACCAAAGGTGGGAATGGGTATTGGAGAAGGACAATAGGACAAAATATTTGTTACTAGTCTTCTCTGAAAAACTCAAAATGTGGAATGTGTAGCTATGCTTAAAGATCTTCAAGAAAAATGTATTTATACAAATTCATCAAGAAATTATTTCCATTTTTAGTTGCTCTTGCTATAGGTCTAATTCTGTCTTCTAGGGAAGTGTATTTCCTCAAAGAACATTTTAAAAAGCAGCAGAGACATGTTCAATGTTATAATGTTCAGTGAAAAAAAATCTGAGTGCAAAATTGTATGACAACTTCTAGGTAAAAATGTTCATCCATATGGACAAATCCCTGGAAGGAAATATAAAGTAATGAGAAAATTTACTTTGTTAGTGTGGTGAAATTGTGAATTACAAAAGTCTTTTACTTTTAATATTGCTATTATTTGATAAAGAGCATCATTTAAAAATCAGTCCATCTTGTCAATAGTGGTCTATGGTCAATGTCCCTAACACAAGACCATGTGCCTAGTGTCTTATCTCTCCTTCATTTAACAACTGAGCACTTGGCTACCAGATCCAGATGCTCCCATGTGAGACAGGCACTTTGGCTCTACATTTTCACTAGTGTCGTCTACTTGGTTTGTAGTGTCCTCTGCTTCACCATTTGCACATCGGTCTATTTCACACCATAAAGCCTTTATAAAGCCTTCTTTGACCAGCTCCAGCTGGAAGTAGTCTTTTTCCTTGAAACTCTTATCTGTCACAGTCATTTGATACATGTGACTTATTAGATGTCTATCTTCTTTATCCTTTTAGATTGTAAACTTTGTGAGATCATGGTCTTTGCTGATTATTTGCATTTTGCATGGCCCCTTATAAATTACAGAGGAAATTCCCAATATAGATTTGTTGGTGGAGATAACAATGAGTCATAAAAAAAAGGGCTCTGTTTACCTTACTTCAAACCCTAAAGGAGTATTTCTGATACTACTCTGTAACTTCACCTTCAGGAATAAAAGAATATTCCAAAATATAAGAATGTCAAATTTGAAAATAGTCTATCATTTCAATGACTTTATTGTAAATTGTGTCTCTTAGTAATTTTCATTTATTCTTAGAATTATAAATATAGTATATAAAATTTTTGTTCAAATAATCTATGGATTTGCATAAACAAAGTGTAAGTATTATCATCCTAAATAGATTATCTTTGGATGAGCTGAAGTCTGATGTAGCATTTCTGGTGCTTTGACACTTTCGTGTTTACTTGCTTTTGTGAAATTGCCATCCAACTTTTTTTTTTTTTTTTTTTTTTTTAGTGAAGTCTCACTCTTGTTGCCCAGGCTGGAGTGCAGTGCCACACTCATAGTCACCGCAGCCTCGACCTGCTGGGCTCAGCTGATCCTTCTGCCTTAGGCTTCCAAGAAGCTCTAACTTTATTTTTTAATAAACATAATCAACATACTCTTGTTTCGTGATCTTTAACCATGGCATAGGGACAAGTTTTCCCAAAGAAAGGAGATAAGAGCTAAATGGTGACATTTAGGTTCTGTAATTCTGATGAAACAAAATTATTATTAGAATAAAAATGAGAAACTTGACTAAGCTATTTATATTTATTTATTTTTTCTCTTTTACTTTTGTTTGTGACATTTTGTCTAAAAAAGTGCTTTTCAAAATTATGTATGCAAAACAAAGGAAAAGATTCTGGTACTTTTTTTATCAACAGATTTGAAAGTATAAGTATCTTTACATGGGTCAGTAAGTAAAAAAAAATTTTTTTTAAATTCTAGAGCTTTGTCCATTTGCTCACAACTCACTGTATAGATGACTTAAAACATGCAGTTAGTTCAGTTTTAGCTTCTTTTTTCAACAAAATGTCATTTTGATTTTCAAATTACTTATCCGTTGTGAAGAGTCTGTCTTAAAAATGGGAAATAGAGATGACTCTCCTTCTCCAACGAGGAGACCTATATGTTGGTGCCAATCAACCAGCACTTCACTTCTCTGAGAAGCAATGAAAGCCATTCTTTGTGTTTCACTTTAATGGGAAAATAAATGGTTCAAAGATTGGAAAATAAATGACATTGAAAGAAAAAGACAGGCAATTTAAAAGAAAGAGGGAAGAAGGAAAGAATGACGAGAGCTGTTTTTGGGAATATCTAACTGGAATACCTTTACGCCATTGGAATACTTCTATTTAGCCTTGCCTACCAGATTCTATGTTCATATCAAAACATAATCTGTATTATACATAAGTTCCTTATTAAATCTCCATATTGGCTTTCCAAAAAATGCCTCATCCATGAAGGGAAGAATTCTACATAAATAGATGCTTATGCCAGGTTAGCCTAACAATTCAACACCATTCTCAAGATTAAAGAAATTAGTTCATAGTTAATACTGGCTGACTTGTCCTTAGCTTCTAGTTTGTTGAACTCTTGAGATATCTCTAAACTCCAAGCCTTTGAATTCTAAAGAAAAAGAAAACTGTATTAATGGATGTTTGATACAGTCTGAACTGAATGAGGAAAGGTAATCTCTAAAGAAATTTCAACGAAACAGTAGAAAAGAATGTTAATTTCCATGTAAATGTATTCAGAGGCCTAGGCTTTTCAGTCTTCCAAGGTGTAAGAATTAATTACCAGTTTTCAAGAGCAAAATTTATTCATGGTAAGAACTATAGCAATCAGAGTCCTCTAGGTGTAAAATTCATGAAATTAATATTGAGCTGATTAAAGCTGAATAAATCACCATTTTCTTTCTTTGGTGTATTGCAAACTTCCAAATGTTTCATGTTGTCCTTTGACATGTATGTGAGCAGTATTTGAAGACTGCTGTATATGTTTGGACTTAAAAAGGAAGAAATTAAATAAGTTCTGACTTATGGAAAAATGCATTGAAAAGAATGATTTCTTTTTATGGCCCCAAATTATGTTCTGAATCTTTAAATAACTATTCATTGTTGCTATCACTGATGATGATTAATGTACTCCCATGAATTAATTATAATAACACTTATCTAGTAAACTCCAAAAGCATCTAATAAAAACTTAAGAACAATTAATTTTACTTTTCTTACCCATATCTATAAAAAAGATGCTTCATTTAAAAAATGCATTTTAATGCCACGAAGAAATGAGAAAAACACTAGTTTACTTATTAATAGCTATTATAAAAATATTTGATTGTACCGTTTAAATGAAGCTGCCATACAAAGCAAGCTGCCATAGCAGTGTCAGGACTGATAGACCAAGGGAGTACATAAAAAACTGTAATCATTACCTGAGGTAACCAGAGAGATGACTCAAGAGTAATAGATGGGGAAAAAAATGGGATCGAGCAATTCTATAATCATACAGTTGTATCAGTTAACTTTAGTTTTCTTGTGGGAGAGAACAGCATTTTATAAAAATCTCAAAACTTTGTTTTATTTTAAAGACATTAAGATATATGTCTGGTGTCCTTTAGGGTAAGTTACCTAGAAAGCACCTTGCAAAAAGTTGTAAACCCATTTTATGATTAGTTTGCTTTAATTACAAGGGACTGATGAAGTTGTGTGTGTCAGTAGAACACATTCAATGGAACTGTGGTTTTCTGACTATACCATCAACTTTCTATGTCTTTCCTGATGAATCATCCCACTTGGCTGAGCTGTGGTTTAGTCAAAGGCATATGGGAAAGAAAGAATGAATATACATTCCTAGAGAACAAAGCGGAAATTTCTTTTCTTATATTCTTTTGAGAATTGCAATACAGGATATGATTACTACATAATTCCTGTTACACATCCATGTAGATTTAGGGCCAAGGTCTGACTTAGACACTGATACCTTCTTCTGATGTGTTTCCATGATTTCTGCGTACAAACTGCTTCTTCTAAGACACTTCTCTTCTGTCTACTCAATCTTTGCTCTCTTATCTGAGATTGAATTTCAAGAATGTTCACTCAGAAAAAACCCTTAGAGTATACTGAAATTCTATGATCCTTTCGCGCTACAATTTTATACAGGAAAGATTCTCCCACTTCTTTTGAGGTAGTGTAGTATTAAGAGATCTTGATAGACCGGGCTCGGTGGCTCAGCCTGTAATCCCTGCACTTTGGGAGTTCGAGGTGAGTAGATTGCCTAAGCCCACGGGTTTGAGACCAACCCAAGAAACTTGGCGAAATCTCATCACTACAATAAATAAAATTAGCGGGGCTTGGTAGCATGCACCCGCAGTTCTGGCTACTTGGAAGTCTGAGGCGGAAGGATTCTGGAGCCCAGCCGGTTGATGCTGGGGAGGCTGTGAGCGAGCCACTGCACTCTAACCTGGGTGACAGAATGAGACTCCAGCCCAAAAAGAGATCTTGGTGAGTGGGATATTGTAAAGTGGTCCTCAACAAACAAAAACTTTGCTATATCTAAATGAATTCTGGAGAACGACTTGAAGATTTGTGTTTTGACATAAAGTTAGATCTGATGATTACAAAGTTTAAATTAAATTTTGTGAAAATTATTGACATAAGAGATGTTCAGATTCTGGAAATACCTTTTTAAGACATTCATTGGAGAAAAATGAAATGACATATTTTGTGTAATTGTCCAAGTTTCCAGTGAGAAAAGCCACAGGTAATCATTACTATGTGTTCCCAAAGTATAAAAACAAAACTTTATTTCTAGAATTATTTGTTTAACTAAAGGAAGTTTATACAGCTTGTGGGAAATCATCTCCTAGGACTTGAAATGGATTGTTGTTTGCTTTTAAGTTTCTTTTGTCTATTTTTCCTTCAGATGAGTAACTCTAATGTCCTAATGATCTGCTACTTTTTGGTGCACAAACTCACTATTGAACCTGACGTGTTATTTCTCTTGCACCAAGAAATGTGTTTAGGTGCTAAAACTGCCAGGTACTCAAGTGTTTTTCAGGAGGAAAAAAATGCTATATTAAAAAAAAAAGAGAGAAATAAAGAAAAAAGAGGGAGAGAAGAAAAACAAGAAAGGGTTAAACTGAAGATAGAGTTAATTTGTTTACTTTTGTGAGGCCTTTCATTTACAGTGTAGAGAGAGTCAAATTTTGTAAAGAACAAGGACAAAAAGAAAATGATAATTAGATCTTTATGGATTGTAAAGGTAAACTTCAGCTTATAGTTCTGATCTTAATCAAAATTTCATTGGAATTTGAGCCATATACCCTTAAGCATTATTTTAGAATCTTAGATTCTTGAAATGTGATAGCCCTGTGTTTCCAGTGATTCTAAATAGAGCTGCTTGATGTGGGCATCTAGCAGGGACATGCAGCTACTTATAAAAGCCTGGCTTAAGAACAGTCCTTTTCCATCTGGGCACATTGTTCATTTTGCCCCCAGAAGATACAACAAGGGATGAAGAGATATGTCTAACCAGCCTGTTTGATCAGCCCTAATAATAATAATAATCTACAAGGTTATTATGTTTTAGCTAAGCAGTGAAACAAAATTTGAGGGCCAATAAATAAGTATGAGTAGTTACAGTTGGATATCTTTTACTCATTGAATAAATTAGATTTAATACAAAGTACAAGAAGATAAAATAGTTGGGCAAATAATGGATGATTCAAAATGAACTATTTTGATTTAAAAAAAAATTTTTTTTGAGTTGGAGTCTCACTCTGTCGCCCAGACTGGAGTACTGTGGCTGCTCCTGGCCACCGCAGCCTCGACCTGCTGGGCTTTGGCGATCCTTCCACCTCAGTCTTCCAAGTAGCCAGAACTATAGGCACACGCTACCACACCCGGTTTGATTTAATTTAAAACAAGGAAAAAATTACGTAGCACATATAGGTGAAAAAAAAATCTTAGCGTAGATTGTAATAAGACCAAACTCAAACTGCATAACCTTTAGGGACACCACAGAGAATATTTCTTAGCTTTTTCATTATCAATATCTCTGCCAGCAGAAATTTGTCTTATTTTATAAAAACTAACTTAGATTTTACCTTTAATCTTTGGATTCTCCGAGGCCCCTTAAGTTTGTTCTTCTGACTCGCTTCATAATTACAGTAAAGTTTCTTTTATCTAATAATTTAGCAGATGATTGTTCTAGTTATTATGATATTTTAGTTAATTGTTACCAGATATGATATTCAAAATGCAACAATATAATACAATTCTTTTTTTTTTTTTGAGTTGGAGTTTCACTCTGTCGCCCAGACTGGAAGGCAGTGGCCGCTCCCGGCCACCGCAACCTCAACCTGTTGGGCTCCGGCGATCCTTCCGCCTCAGCCTTCCAAGTAGCTGGAACTA
>NW_007087566.1:173921-184633 GCF_000164805.1 Carlito syrichta | reverse complement strand
ATTTATTGTAGAGATGAGGTCTCGCCAAGTGCCCCAGGCGGGTCTCAAAACCGCGGGCTCAGGCAATCCACTCACCTCAGCCTCCCAAAGGCGTGGGATTACAGGCTGAGCCACCGAGCCTGGTTATACAATTCTTATAATATAGAACATTTAATAATAAACTGGGCATTATTGATTGTTTTCTGATTATAGTTTTTTTACTAACCCTCAGGTTATTGTTACAAAAAACTATGTTGCGGAAAACTTGTGTTTCCAGTTTAATTCTGGATAATGTAATTGTGGTTTAAATAATAGTAGAGCCTTGCTAATTTAGATTGTTTTGGGGATTATGAAAACTGAAAAATGTAGACACTACATTTAAGTAAAGTTTTCTTGAGGGTATAATTAACTTTAATCTCAGTCAAGGATAAATTGATGGTACTGATGCTGTTAACATAAGTTGAGTTCTTTTGAGCTTATGGATCTCAGAACATTAGTGTTTATTTTTTTCAGCCAGTGTGTAGAACACATGTCAGCAGAAACAATAATTTATTTTGAGTGACCCTAGTCACACTGTATTTTTATAGAAATGTCCAGTGTGCGGTACTGGGAAGGGTCCCAGTTCTGCACAGCATTCTACTTTTTTAGCTTTCTGAATTACATTCTGTTTCAAGATTATTGGAACATAAATAACTGTCTACCTTCAATAATAGTGTGAGGCGATTTTTGCTCATACTGAGAAAGGTAGAAAACACTTTCAGAGGCAGGTGAAGGGCTGTTGATCAAAACACAGTGCAAATTAGAGTAAAAAATTCAAGTCACGGGTAATATTTGGGGACTGATGTGAAGTTTCTCCCAAGAATTTGAAAGGAAGATTGTGAGTTCGAGTTTTATTTCACAATTAAAAATCAAAAAAATAAGTCTCCCACCTTAAATGTTTTAGCAGAAACCAAAGGGCTTTTGGAGAGCAGTTAGAAAACTGCATTTTAATGAATTTCCTAGTTTTAACTCTCAGTTCTAATTTCATGCTTTCCAAATTATTTTCTGATTATAAACTGACTTATTGTTTAGGTCCATCTAAAATTAGATGTTGGGGTAGTTATGCAGACTTAAGTATTCCTGTCTCCAAGATCATTATTTCTTATTCCAAATCAATATATTGACATTTTGACTTTTACCCATCAGTTTCATGAGCTTGGTTAATGGAGACCTCATTGACAGATGAATCTGCTCTCAATGTGTTGGAAATATCTGAGGGTTATGGCCAACATCTGGAGTGTGGTAAACTCACCAAGTTTATGAAGTACATGCTGTGAAGCCTGGTGTGGGTTAACCTGTTGCCTGCCCTCTTAATGATCCGTCAATCAGAGATCTTTGTAGAATAGACATTCACTGGGGCCTCTCAAGAATTGCAAATTAACATGGATATGGGTCAAGCTTTGCTGGTCCCAGAACAATGACAATTATAAAAAGGATCTGTGATTCTCTCCCGTCTTTACCCCCTGGGAAAAACCGGTTCTTTTCATATAACAGAATGTTTTTCTCTACAATAAACTTTCTTCTTGACCAAATTGTTCCAAAATTATTTTGTTATTTTTTGGATGAGCCGGACCTGTACTGAGATTTACTGACTTTCTTTTTCAGCATGTGATAGAAGGTATAATTTATATTCATACTAAAAAATAACTTGTTTGTAATTGAATAAATAAGGCATGTTCAGAATTTGGAAAACCAAAGAATATGAAATGAAGAAAATACAAATTCCCTGTAATACTATTATCTATAGGTAGTATGTTTTTTGTTTTTAAAAACCTGCTTGCTTCTCATGACTGGGGTTAAATTTAATTGCTCCTATCAATATGCTCTGTCATCCAGTGCGAGAGATCATTAGGAAATGAGATGGTGTTTTAGGAATAATCATTAAGACTAGTAGTTGCTCAGTTATTAAACCACCAGAACGAACAGCCCAGGAACCATTCAGAGCCTGTTTTAGGATGAATCTATAACTCACAAATAGTGGGTAGAGAACTGAAATTTTCAGACTAATAGGTGTTGTTTGTAATTTCCTGAACAAGCTGGTAAGTGCAAACCTCCACTAATCAAATCAATTGAGAGAAAATTTTTCTTATTAAGGCAGCTGATCTCAGTAAATTTTCTTTTTGAATTTCAGTCTCTCCTAATTAATAATCTCAAGGGTCCCTTTCCTGAAGCAGTCTAATGGCTTATCTCCCTATATTTTCCTTTTACAGTTAAACTATCATTTTTTAACTTTAAAGTATCTGATTTTGTGTATATGATCTTCAGAGGCTTGTAGAAAATTAATTGGTGATCCCTCTCTGTGTTACCACCTTAACATATTTATAAAACTGAATGATTTCCTAGTAAGGATACATACTATTAGGGGGTGCTGTGATTTTCTGATCTTCAAATCAAGACTTGGCTTAACAAGGATGACAGGACAGAATGTGAAATGGAACTGTTTTAGGATACTTAGATGAAGCAGCCATACATTTTACTGCTGAAAGGAAATTCCTATAGAAACCTAGAATAAACTTAGTTTAGTGTAGTCTTTTTGCCTCAGCATAGTCATTTTTGCTTAGAATGACATGCTTTGAGTCTAGCGCAGGTTAGACATAGATAAATTTCCAATAGGCAGGTTTTAGAAAGTGTTCAGACATTCTATCTACTGCAAGCCAAACTAGCAGCGTACCCCCTCCCCCTCAACAAATCTCTATCTGATGTAAGACCAGGACAGCTCAATCTTTCAACTCATGGTATAGCATTATAATTTCTAGTACTGGACTGGGTGGCTCAGCCTGTAATCCTAGCACTTTGGGAGGCCGAGGTGAGTGGATTGCCTGAGCCTGCGTGGGTTCGAGACCAGCCCGAGCAACTTGGCGAGATCTCATCTCTACAACAAAGAAAAAAATTTACCCATGCATGGTAGTGTGAGCCTGTAGTTCCAACTACTTGGAAGGCTGAGGAGGAAGGATTGCTGGAGTCCAGTAGGTCCACGCTGGGGTGACTGTGAGCGTGGCACTGCACTCCAGCCTGGGTGACGGAGTGAGATTCTACCTCAAAATAATCATCATAATCATAATCATAATAATTTCTAGTAAACTTTCTGGTTCCTTGTCAAAGTGGAAGATCAAAGATCATCTCTTGGCTGGGCAAAGTCATAGAAATGATAAGACCAACTTTTGGTCAAGGAGTTTGTAGATTGCAAACTTCTGACAAGTCTCTTGCAGGAAACTCCCCTTCCCTTGTCTCCTCCCATCTAGCCCACCACCCGAGGGCATAAGATGCTAATATCTGGAGACTTCAAGATCTCTAAGATTCATGTGGTTACAATTCACATCAAAGACCTGCAGCCCTGGGCACTCCTCCAAGCCTAACTCTCTTACCCCAAAAATCCTTAAATATACCAGTTCTTGGCCCTTTGATGCCTTACTTGCCTCTGAGCACCTTTTCAATCTGTGAAAGGTGAACAATAAACTTCACTTCTTTCTACTTTCTTCTTTGTTGCAATTTTGCATTATTCCCACGACATTGGTACTCCATAAGCTCACCTCTCCTCAGTTTACCCTTTCAGCTACTATTGCTTTTTTCTGAAAAAGTATTCTTAAGGGCTTTTCGTGTTTGCATGGGTAGCAATTCTTGTTCTCTGTCTTAAGAGTCACACTTTAGCAGACATTCACCATTTTTTCCAATTTTTAAATAGAAGACTGAACTTGAAAACTGTGCTAGATACTAGGGTTTCTGGTAATCTAAAATTAAAAAAAAATATTTAGCAAGATATTTTAGACAGACTTTCATGCCAAGTAAAAGGGCTGTGGAAGGAAGGGGACATGTTTTATAAACTATTGCTGAAAAAGTGTTTTGAGAGACCCTTTATTCACAAACAGTTAAAAGTAGATTGTTAACAATTTAAAATAGGCTTAGTTTGAAGACAGAATCATGAGAAAACACAGGTTGTTCTTTTTCACAGGAATGTCAAGGGATACGAAGTTCAAAGAGGTGGGCTACTGAAGACTTGGTAAATCCTCTAGTTCAATAGTTTCTTCCAATTAATTGAAATGTCTAATGCTGTATAAAATGAATGGAGACCAGAAATTATTGCTAAAATGTCTGTTTTGGTTTAATTCCCTGTCACTGAACAGATATAATATTTGCTTAGACTCAGTTTTTCTATTTAATATCTATAAGACCAGTCAACCTATTTAAATCTTCTGAGCTTTGGATTCCTCATTTATAAAATGGAGATAATAATATTACCCCATAGCATTGTTGGGATTAATGAGAAGACATAGATTGATAAAGTAGTAAGCAGAGGTCAGCTGGTCAATTCCCTTGCTTTTCTGCCCCCAAACATTTCCTGAACCAGAGATGGGTGTTGGTATCTATTTTAGAAGAGTTTTAGAACTCCATGGAGGGAATCATTGCCTCTTAGAGCTGAGTAAATATGTAATGCACTGTGAACAGTCTGTGAAAGTAAGCTTGCAAAGGGGTTTCAATATTTTATTAAGTAAAACTTATTAATTCTAAGTTGTAAACTTAAAAATTTGGAATGGTTGTTGAATTGTGTAACCATTCCTTAAAATCATCTTCATTTAATCATTAATTATGAATTTAGACGTTTAGGAATATTGGTAATGTGGAAAAAAGTAAATGTTAAAAAAGCCTTCTCTAATTTTTTCTTAGCCTTCTCTTAAGAAAGAGCAAAAGTTTTCCATCCTCAGACAAATCAGATCTGAAATCCTCCTGACAGTCAAACCTTTCTAAAAACTAACCTTGTTTTATTTTTGTAAACTTTTTCTGTCTTTTTCTAATTTAAATTTGCTACTTGGGTCAAGTTGGTCTTTATGATGGTTTTGTCTACAAACCACGTTTTTTATATGTTGATTTTTTTTTTGCTTTATTTTATTTATTTATTTTTGCTTATGCTTAGTTCTGTAATTGCCCTTACTTCTTTTCCTTTGTTCAAGATGTTCTTAATTTTCAAAGTCCCCATATGTAAGGAGACAAATTTACTTATGTATACAGTTTCAAAAATTGTTCTCTCCAATTTCCTCTCTATGTATTTTTTTCCTCTCCTACTCCCCTCTATGTATACATTTCCTTAAGGATCATTTCTTTCTTTCTTTCTTTTTTTTTTTTTTTGAGTTGGAGTCTCACTCTGTCACCCAGACTGGAGTGCAGTGGCCACTCCTGGCCACCGCAGCCTCAACCTGCTGGGCTCCGGCGATCTTTCTGCCTCAGCCTTCCAAGTAGCTGGAACTACAGGCGTGCACTACCCCACCCGGCTAATTTTTTCATTTATTGTGAAGATGAGGTCTCGCCAGGTTGCCCAGGTGGGTCTCGAACCCGCGGGCTCAGCCATTCACTCACCTCAGCCTCCCAAAGCGGGTGATTACAGACTGAGCCACCGAGCCCGGCTAAAACCTTCTTTCTTTAAGAAAATGCCTTTTGAAGAAACTATAAGAAATAGACATGTCCCCGCCCCCTCCAATTTTCCCTGTAGGTCAGAGATGAGGGAGAAAAGATGGGAAGAAATCAGGAGAGCCAGAATAGCACAGGGATTAAAATGGGACTTTGGTGTTAGATAATTCTGGGTTAGAATCTTGGTCTTAGTTGTCTCACCTGTACAATGAATTCAACAGAGGCTCCTTCATAGCATAGAGTTGGGTGGATATATAAAATATGGGTACGATGTCTAACTCAGTGCTTGGTACATAGAAGGAGCTCTATAAATGTCAACTGTGGTTCCTATTCTTCCTCTTCTTCCTCTACCTCCTCTTTCCTCCTCTCCTCCTTTTTATTACTACAGAAAAGTCAAAGCAAAAATTACTCTTCTTGTATAACATAGATGAGCTATTGACAATATAGAATGTACTGATGGTGTATTTGTATCCTATTGCTGCTATAACAAATTACCACACATTTAGTGACTTAAAAAACTACGAATTTATTCTCATATAGTTCTGGAGATCAGAAGTCTGAAATTAGTCCGAGCTAAAATGAAAGTATCAGCAGGGCTATGTTTTTTCTGGAGGCTCTAGAAGAAATTCTGTTTCTTTTTCTTCCAGCTTCAAGAGGTTTCCAGGGTTCCTTAGTTTATGGTCACATCCCTCCAATCTTTGTTATTTCTTTGATATTGCTGTCACATTATTTTCTCCTCCCTCTAACCCTCCTTTGTCCCCCTTATAAGGCCTCTTGTAATGTACTCTGAGCTCACTTGGATCATCTTGAAAATCTCCCATCACTGTTTCTTAATTTAGTCACATGTCTCTTCTGCCATATAAGTCAACATTAGCAAATTCTGGGGATTAAGAGGTATGCACCTTTTTTTTTTTTGAGTCTGAATCTTACCGTGTCACTCAGGTTGGAATGCAGTGGCACGATCATAGGTCACCCCGGCTTCAACCTCCTGGGTTTAGGAGATCCTTCCACCTCAGCCTCCCATGCAGGCACAAGCCACCATGCCCAGTTTATTTCTTTTTTTTTAGTTTTAGTAGAGACAAGTTCTTGCTGTGTTGCCCAGGCTGGTCTCAAACGCCTAGGCTCAAACAATTCTCTTGGCTAGGCCTCCCAAAGTGCTGGGATTGTAGGCATGAGACCTCGTGCCTGACCTAAGAGGCGGTCATCTCTTATAGGGAGCATTATTAAGTCTTCCACAGATAGATGAGATTTTGGTGCAAAAAAAAAGTAGAAATGTTTAGAAAGCAATAGAAGGTGAGGAAGTAACTTGCCCTTTATGCAGAAGAGCAGTAAGTATTTACAGAAATAACTGGTTCATCAGCTTTAACAAACAGCAACATGAATTCCTATTCCAACAAGTTTATTTGCTATCTATAAGTGAAAGCTAAGGTTAAATGTACTTTTCTAGATAATGCATTTTTGTATAAAAAGTTTTAACCATCACTGCTTTTGTTAGGGTTTCCTTTTCACTTTTCTGTAATTTAAAAGGCACCATCATTCTCTAGATGGCTCCTGCCTAGGTCCAGATACTGTGTGTTCTGGGGGAAGACAACTACCTTTTCTTGAATACCTAATAAGTGCTGGAAAATTATCTATGCTATCTCCTTTCATATTCTTTATAGTTATTTGAGGCAGGTATTACTACTCCCATTTTTCTGTCAAGGAAACTAAAGTTTAGAAGCCTTAAGGGACTTGCTTATAGTACCATGGCAAGTAAAAGGCAGTTTATGATTTGAAGCCATGCAGTATCTGGTGCCAAATCTCAGCTTCCTCTCCTAAATGTCTGGCCTTAATAGACAGGATCACTGCATTTGCCTGTTGCAGATTAAATTGTCAAGTAAATAACGAGAGAACTAGGATCTAGACCTCTTTGTCCCATGACCTATATCAGTGTTACTATATTATACATAAAAAAAATATACTCAAAATTGAACAGAATGGAAAGATTTTAATTCTAGGCCTTACATAACTTTAATTTTCAGAATTGAAGGAAAATCTGCTCATGCAGCTATCAAATCAGATATTCTCTTTATAATGAACACCTTTCTAAAATCTTATATCTATTTATAGGAGAAAGGAAATAGATCATTTTCCATGACAACTTCTCTATTTTTAATCCACGACAAGTTCATTGTCTTTTCTTGCCTACAGTTCAATGAATTTCAGTTGGGAAAGAAAAGGATAAATAAATCAGGAAGGTAATTGAAGTACGTTTATGGACTTCTTTATTTTAGGCGATTTGTCCAGGAATCAAGCAAATAACTACTTTTAAGGACTTGATAAGCATTATACAAACTACTATTGCAAATGCTCTCTGATTGCAGTAATTAACTTTGGAGCCATGAAAGGGAACCCTTGATCCTCCTTCATTACCCAACACAAGTGCTCTGAAAAGAATTAACATGAAAGTGGCCTGTGAACCAATACAATATGTGAGGAAGCGAAGATACCAGTTATTTGTCCTTCAATCCACAGAATACGGTCACTGGGTTGCTTGTCAAACAACAAGCACTGTTTGGGGATTAGCAATTTTCCTCAGGGAACAGCAGAACTTAGAAAATGACCTTTCATGACCAAATTTTTAAAAATCATTTCTTCTTAAGTGAAACTAGATATTTTAAGATAAATATGCTCTGGATAGTATTTGATACATTTTATGTAATTTCTTTATTTTATGCTTTTGCATTTTTTTCTCTTCTAAACTGCTCAGAGAAGTCAAAATGAAGTTCATCTTTTTTCTCTTTGTGATTTAAAACAATGGGCTTGTACTTCATTTCTGAATGAGTTATTAGGTTGTTACTAGAGATAATTCCCATTTCTATTCTTATTTTCAAAACTGTAGGCGTCTAGGTGAAAGAAATAACACTGTTATCAATCCAAACTGAATTAACTTCTCTCCTCCACGATCCATATTAGGTTAATATTCAGTTTTCTTTTATAAATGAATATTAATTTTAAAAAATTGTAGAATTCATAGTGCAGAAGTGATTTATGAACTTAATACAGAGTCACCTATGTGAAACAATGAAGTTATAGTAAAAGGGAGATTATCTTTTATTTCCACTGTAATGACATATAAATAGGCAATGCAGTTATTAAATGATGTGCTATTCAAGTTCAAAGTTTTGCTGTGGCTAAAGGAATCAGAGAAGATAAGCTTTACTCCTCGTACTGCCGGGTATAACACAAATTTCTGTAAAGAGCAGGTGTTCAATAAGTACTCATTGCAATGAATTGAGTTTCTATAACAGATACTCTAACTTTCTTCTTGGCCTCTTTCTTTCTGAAATTATCTCTTTGCTACCTGTGGGATCACACTATAAAATACTCCAGGGAACAGTCTCGGTCATGGTTGTGAGGGATTTCAGGAATTCAATGCAGTTGCAATCTAGTCTCAAACAGCTTCTGCTTTAATATTATGCATGGGTTTTTGTTAGTGAGCTCTTGTGTTGTCCATTATGATCAAGTCTTTGTTTCCCATAGAATTTAGGATCCTGTCTTATTTTTTCAGAGTTGGTCATTTTTTCTGGCTTTGATGACTTTGGTGGCTAGGACCCACTCCACTCTGCTTTGTTTCTTTCAATTTCCACTTCACTGAGTTCTCCTACTGAATCCTAGTCCATGTGTCTGTGTTTCTGCAGTCTTCAGGCAGACTTATTCATATTGAAGCTTCCCTACTTGAGCATGTATTTCCTGCTGAATTTGTATGGGGGGAGGCAGTGTGGAGCGGTAAAGAGCCTATGAAGTATGTAGGCTTCTGACTGATCCATATCCTAAGGCAGGTTCTGCCACTTACTGGTTGTGTACAACTTTCACTCTTGAAGTCTTGGTCTCTTTATTTTAAAATGAGTATTATATTTCTCACCTCAAAGGGTTTTGATGGGGGCTACATGAGATAACATAGGTAAAGCGCCTGATACAAAATCTCACACAGAATAAGCTGTCAGTGAATGATAGTGGTCTGCCACCAAATTATCCTTAATCCACGGCCACCCTCAATAATCTCCATCATCTACTTATTACCAGGCAATCCTTTCTGATGACAAAAGTCCACCTGTCTGGACCTGCTCATATTGCCAGCTCTGAGAGCCATTTTGATTTTTTGTTATTTTATGGTGGATCTGTTCAGTCTCCAGGTCCTGAAACAATGTGCTCCTCCTGCCTCCCCAAAATAAAAAGTCTTTCGGTGTCCTGAGTTCCATGTCTAACACCTGCTTTACTATTGCTTTCTGGAATTGCTTCTTTACTTTTCTTTTTCTCTAATAAAATAAGACACAATATTTTAAAGAAACAATATTTTAATTTTGAGATATTACTTCGTATTTTTATGTATACACTTTAACCATTAATTCAAAATGTATTTTGTGTGTGCCTATTATGTAAAAAGTACTATTAAAAGCACCAGTGGGCTGGGCTCAGTGGCTCAGCCTGTAATCCCGTGTTTGGGAGGCCGAGGTGAGTGGATTGCCTGAGCCCAGGGGTTCGAGACCCGCCCGGGCAACTTGGCGAGCCCTCATCTCTACAATAAATCAAAAATTAGCTGAGCATGGTAGCCGAGACTGCACCCAGTCTGAGCGACAGAGTGAGACTCCAACTCAAAAAAAAAAAAAAAAGCATCAGTGATAACTTGAAGAATAAAATAGGAAAAAAATTCCTTAATATTATAGTAAAGAAAGTCAAGAAAAAAAGCAAGCAGATATATAAAGAAACACTGTTGCACATGTCATGATAAGCTCTGTGAAGAAAACTAAGAGGTAATGGGTTAGAGAGATGTGACAGGTATGTGGATATGTGTGCATTTGAGCAAAGACCTGAATGACGAAGGCACAAACCATTGCTAAATCTGGTCTAAGAGCAGTAGGCACACTGCTCTTAGAGTAAAGGGTAAAGGGTCAGAAAAAAACATATTTGAGGAACAGCAATATCAATGTGGTAGGGTCATAATGATTGAGAAGGAGAATAGAAAGAGAAGGAGTCAGAGATGGTGAAGAGTCAAATTATGTAGACTCTATAGTCCATGATAAGAAATGTGTGTATTATTCTAAGAGGAAAAGTTTGAAAACAGAAATATAACCTGATATATGCTCGTTGAGAAATATTATCACAAACTTGGAAATAAGACCAAAGAATGGCTATATGAGACATTATATATTGGAACGTTGTCTAATTGGGCCTTCCAAGGATTATTTAATTATCTAGGGAATCATACCCTCATTTGACATTCACCTTACTTTTTTTTTTTTTTTTTTTGAGTT
>NW_007087566.1:151149-173342 GCF_000164805.1 Carlito syrichta | reverse complement strand
GGAAGGCTGCGGCGGAAGGATTGCCCGGAGCCCAGCAGGTCGAGGCTCCGGTGGCAGGGAGCGGCCACTGCACTCCAGTCTGGGCCACCGAGTGAGACTCCAACTCAAAAAAAAAAAAAAAAAAAAAGGCAAATTATTTCTAACTCGTAGAAAAGATAGAAAAAATATCTTCAGGTTACAGTAGTTTTATTGCCTGTAGTACATTGATCTCTTTTGGTTCTGACTTAGTGTTTGTCCCGTTTGTAGTGCTATAAAAGAATACCATAGACTGAATAATTTCTAATGTAAGAAATCTATTCCTCACAGTCCTAGTGTGTGGGAAGTCCAAGATCAAACCAGCATCTGGTGAGGGTTTTCTTGCTGCATCACTCTATGGCAGAAGGCCAAAGAGAGTGCCAGAGAAAGGCAAAAGGGGGCCAAACTCAGTGAATTTCAGTTGGGAAAGAAAAAGATAAGTCAGGAAGGTAATTGAAGTACGTTTATGGACTTCTGTATTTTAGGCGATTTGTCCAGGAATCAAGCAAATAACTACTTTTAAGGACTTGATAAGCATTACACAAATCTGCTTCATAAGGAACGCACTGCACTCCTGTGCCTTCACAAGGAACCCACTCCTATGACAACACACCCACTCCGGTGACAACAAATCCATTCCTGTGCTAATGGCATTAATCCATTCACCATAGCAGAGCCTCTGTGGTCTAATCATCTTTCATTAGGCCCTACCTCCAAACAGCAATGCAGTTTAAGTTTCTACCATATGCTTTTTGAAGGGCACATTCAAATGATAACACTCAACAAACTTTTTTTAACATGCCTTTCCTATATGTCCTATTTCTTTAATTATCCCTTGAACTAGTTTTATAATCCTTTGGTTTTTTCATTGATTAGTTAAAATTTTTTGATAAGTTTTTTTGTTTTTGTAGGAGAGTTATGGTTTTAGCTTGTGGGAAGTTACATACTTTGATATGCTAAAAAAGCTCACTTTGACTTCTGTGCAAGGGTTTGGGGGAGAGGTTGTTAAGAGTGGAAGGAGGCAGATAAGCAAGGAGGATGGTACAGAGATCAAGGCATTCCAGGGAATGGTCAAGATAGACTTCACAGGCTGTAGAGGTGAAGATTGTGACTGTAGATTGGATCTTATATTTTATTTGGAGGTAGGGATAAGACTTGCAGTTAAATGGCTATGGATTTTGAGATTAAGAGAGGAATCTAGATTTTCTGCTTGGGCAACTGGGAATAGGGGTAGAAGGAGAGCAGAATTTTTGGAGAAAAATCAAAGGATCTGTTTTGGATATGTTAATTTTAGACATAACCTATACCTCTTTGGCAAATTTCCTTATGGTAAGGCTGTCTATTTTTGCAACAACTAGGCAAATTTTAGATTTTAACAAATGTTTATAATTATATATATGCTCTTTATACATCACGTCTTCTGAAATCCCTAGAATGGTTTTCATCTCATGTGTGCAAATGAACTTCTTTAAGCTTCCCCCTCAAACCTCCTCATTCTTAAATTTAACACTTCTCTCTGAAACTTTAAGCTTAATATGCCCAAAATAAGACTCTCAATTCCCACTCAGCAAAGCTGTCCTTTCCCTTGTCCCTCATCATCCGTCTTCTCAATTCCAGTAAATGGTATTACTGTTTACCCAAATAAACTCATGGAATCATCTTGTTTTCACCCTTTTCCTGTATCTCCCATCCATAATACATCAGTAAAGCAGATTTGCAACCTCTGTATTTTCAATCTGTCTCCTTTAATTTTTGTGGTGATGGCTCACTCCAGTCAAGTAAGCATTATTTCTTACCTTCTTACTGGTGTTCCCATTTCACTTCTTGTCTCTTGTAAATTCACTCTTCATTTGATTTCAGCAGAATTCTTAAAACATAAATAAGATCATGCCCATTCTCTGCTTAAAACATGTCAATTGCCACCCATTTTACTTATGATAAAATTTAAGGTCCTTAGTCTGGCATGAAGACCCTGCCTACTTTGCCAAACTCATCTGCCCTGCTCCTTTCCGCACTCCACATGTTCCAAGCCCACAGGCCTTCTTTCAGTCACTGAGAGGTTTAATTTCTTTCCTGACTCCAGGCCTGACCTCTCTGCTTGAAACTCTCCACTTTTTTCACTTCAATGCCACTGCCTCAGTAAAGGCTCCTAAAACTCATCTAACCTAAAATGGGTCCCTTTCCTACCATTTTAAGTTTATGTCTTGGAATTTTTTTTTCTTTGTTGTGCTTCCATAATTTATTTTTATTTTATTTACATTACCAGCAAAATCTCTCTGGTTCTTAGCCTTTTACTCAGACCCAGAACAGAGAAAACACTCAGTCAACAATTGTTTGAAGGAGCGGATGATGTCTTTACAAGGTATTGTTGATGGTGGCATTTTAAAAATTATTTAGCAGCAAAAAATTACCGATAAGCAAAACTATAAGAGATCTTATTTTTTAAAAAATTCAGTAGACCAATGATGGACTTCTTTTTTTTGAGTTGGAGTCTCACTCTGTTGCCCAGGATGGATTGCAGTGGCATGCTCATGGCCACCCCAGCATCAACCTGCTGGGCTCCAGCGATTCTTCGGCCTCTACCTTCCAAGCAGCCAGAATTACAAGTGTGCACTACCACACCCGGCTAAAGATGGACTTCTTAGAGAAAGCTTTAAGTTTAGGAAGTTTAAGCTTAATACATTTAAATTTTAAGTCTCCTAATTTGTACTGAAACGCCTACTCTATTGAGACACTCATGTAGATGAATTCTCACTGCTCTTTTTTTTTTTTTAACAGAATTTTTCTTTTAATTTCAAAAGTTACTTATAACTATTCACCAACTCTTCTTGGCCATAACTCATATTTTCTTCAAGTTCTATTCATATAATATTACATTTGTCAGAAACTTTTTCTCTAAATAATTGCAAATATTAACATTGTGTTACTCCAGCAGAATTATTTGGGTTCAAAACTTTCAAAGGCAAAGTTATATGGCAAGCACCTATTTTCTTGAGAAAAAAGAACTATCATTCCTTTTTCGATCATAAATTTATCCTTAGCCTCTTCTTGCTATTTGTAATTAATTTTTCTGCTACATTTTATTAATTTATTTAATCTTATAATAGGAAAACATGTTTGAAAATGGGAATAATTTTAGAATAAATGAATTGTCCATTTATCTCCTTCCCATTTAAACCTGAGGAACTTAATAATTTGTGGTGACTTTTTTATATGGTGTACCTAAAACATACTCTGTAAGGAGAAAAAAAGTGATGATTCAGAGTTATTTCCCAGTCGGACTTGGGGGCTCAGCCTGTAATCCCACGCTTTGGGAGGCTGAGGTGAGTGGATTGCCTGAGCCCGCGGGTTCGAGACCCGCTTGGGCAACTTGGTGAGACCTCATCTCTACAATAAATCAAAAAAATTAGCTGGGCATGGTAGCGTGCTCCTGTAGTTCCAGCTACTTGGAAGACTGAGGCGAAAGGATTGCCAGAGCCCAGCAGGTTGAGGCAATAGAGTGAGACTCCAACTCAAAAAAACAAAACAAAACAGAGTTATTTTCCAAGATGTTATGATTTTTGAATGTACATAATACACACATACAGAGTTAATTGATCAAGCTTATATCTTGAGACACCAGATCCTTGAAAAGACTAAAATGTTTTTTATTATTTCTAAACACTTTGTGAGCAAAGAAAACATAGAATTCCCATTTTAAATTAAAACAAACACTCTGGAAAAAGTTATAGTATATATGACTGTAGGGGTGAGAAGACCCCCCCCCCCAAACCAGAATTATATTTTGCAGGGCAGGCATCTTGTAGTACAATCTTTCCCAGTTAGGGAAGTGTTCTAGGAACTCACTGACATCAGTATACCAGCTAGTGTTGTTGTGACAGACTGTGTTCAGCTTCAGTGAATTTGTTTTGGAGATTCTTTCAATGTGTTTGCCCATTTCATAATGGGTGATTCACATCAACAACCCAACAAACTGCCCACACTGTGCTGAGTGTTCAGCAGTTTTTCACCAGCTTGATCCCATGTCCTATAGACTGTATTCACCCAATATTGCCGAGTGACTTTTTTTGGCTCTCTGTATGAAAAAAAATTCCTCAAAAAGAAACATTTTGCCGTAACTTTTATTGACATATCTAGTTCACTAAAGCATCTTTTCTAATGTTTCTAATCTGTTGTTGAACCCATCTACTGAATTAATTCAATTTTTATATTTTCAGTTGCAAAATTTCAATCTGATGCTTTAACGGATTTTGGGTTTCTGCTGAACTTCTCATTATTCCCTCTATTTACTTGGATATATTAATTATGTCTATTTGAAATACTTGTTTCATAATTTTAATATCTAAAACACATGGATGTCTTTTTTATTTTTGGTGTCTTTTTTCTGGTGAGTTTGTTTTGTTTTTTAGTAAACCTTGTATGTTTTGAATGAATGCAAACATTATAGACACCAAGTAAAGTATCAAGTTTTCTTTTGTTAGTCAGATACAGACACAGTTCATCTTGATTTCTTTCTTTCATTTTTTTTTTTTTTGACTTGGAGTCTCACTATGTTGCCCAGGCTGGAGTGCAGTGGCACGCTCATGGCTACTGCCGCCTCGACCTGCTGGGCTCCGGTGATCCTTCCATCTCAGCCTTCCAAGTAGCGAGAACTACAGGCAGCGCTACCACGCCCGGTTAATTTTTTGATTTATTGTAGAGATGAGGTCTCGCGAAGTTGCCCAGGCGGATCTCGAACCCGCAGGCTCAGGCAATCAACTCACCTCAGCCTCCCAAAGCGCAGGATTACAGGCTGAGCCACCCAGCCTGGCTCCTCTTGATTTCTTAAATGGTTGCTTTTAGTCTTTGCTAGGACTAGACTGTATCTTATTTGCCTATACTCTTGAGAGAGGCTTTATGGGCTCTCAACTCAAAGTGTGAGGTATTTACCAAGCTTCCCTAATTTTGAGGGATTCAAACACCAGTCTCTGTTTTTCCTTTCCCCCCCCAGCATTAAACATCTTTAGAATATCTCTTTAGCCCCCTATTGCTTTATGTTGTTTGTTTCTTTTTTGGAGTTCTGCCCTGTGTACCACTTAAGAAAAATTTAGAACCACACTTTGGGGCTCCCTGTTCTGGGGATTCCCTCTTTCTTGAATTTTGCCGGTTAACTTCCAGTTTTCTGGTAACTGAATTGTTACACTTGTCTCTTCAGTGAAATAAGAGCCCTTCTTTCTGACTCAGCTTTATTTTCCCATGCCAAACTGGAGAGTGTCTACAGAGAAAAAGCACCCACTTAAAGTATTTCTCTTCTTTTAAGGATTTGAAGGAATTGTCAGTTTGCTGCTTGTCTTTACTTGTCTTCAGGGACTTCAGATAGGTATTTTTTGTTCAGGATTTTCATTGTTTATAGTGTGAGAGGGGATACCTCCCCCAAGAAAACTGGGTTTTTTTGTGTGTGTGGAGGGCAGAACCCTTTGTAGTACAAGCTTCCCTCACCAGATAACTGTTCTAGGGACCCATTTACATCAGTGTGCCAGCTAGTGTTGTGATTGTTGTGAGAGGCTGAATTCAGCTTCTGTGAATTTTTTCTTTTTTTTCTTTTGGGAGATTCTTTCCATGTGTTTGTCCATTTCATGATGGGAGATTTAGGAGTGCACCTACCCACCCCGGGCTGAATGAAAAAACTCAGCAGGTTTTGAGCAAAAGTGACATGACTTCTGTATCCCACCCTCCCTATTCACCCTATCTCACCCCAGCAACTGTTTTATTTGGTTCCTGTATGAAAAAAGTCCTCAATGGTGATGTGTAGAAGGTGAAACAAGCAAACAAACAAAAATGGCGGAAGCATTAAAAGGCAACAAAATTGGTAAGTTCAAAAACTGTTTTGAGCAGTGGAAAAAGTGTCTCTATAAGTGTATTGCATCAAATAGGGAGTACTTTGAAGGTGACTGAAGTTTGAATATGTAAGAACAAATACACAATTTTTAATAAATAAATTCTGGTTTTTTGGGGGGTCCCTATTGTACCTTGCTTATTATTGAATCTGTAGGTTATTACTTTTAATCTAACACATTTAGCATTCATTATTTTTTAGGTATGGTGTTCAGGGATTTAATTGCATTATCTCATTTATTCCCCACAGTGGTCTTTGAAGTAATTTTCTCACTTTTATAGGTAAGGAAACTGAGATATTGAAAGGATAATGAGCTAGTCCAGATCATACTAGTTGCTTATGTAGATTTGTCTTACACTTAGGTGGCATGATACAGCTTCAATTGCTAATTTACTTTATCTAGAGCAAAGGAGGAGGAGGCAGGGGGTGCAAGGAGAGAGGAATGAGAGGAGAGAGAGGGGGAGAGAGAGAGAGAGAGAGAGAGAGAGAGAGAGAGAGAGAGAGAGAGAGAGAGAGAGAGAACCAAGCATGCCAGGCTCTTACTAAGAATCCAGGGCCTGTTTTACTGTTTTTCTGACTGATGATGCCTCATGTTCATGACTTATTTTACTTCTGGTTGGAAACTGATCTCTGTAAGTTTTACTGGTGATATGTGACAGCAGTGCAGAAAACCCTAAAAAAATTTGTATATTTTTCTTCTCAAAACTTTACTTAAGAAGACAAGAACACTTTTTTTTTTTTAATTGGAGTCTCACTCTGTTGCCCAGACTGGAGTCCAGTGACATGCTCATGGCCATCGCAGCTTCGACCTGTTGGGCTCAGGCTATCCTTCCAAGTAGCTGGAACTACAGGTGTGCGCTGCCACGCCTGGCTTAAGGAATACGAGAACACTTTTTTTTTTAGTTGGAGTCTCACTCTGTCACCCAGACTAGAGTGTAGTGGACGCTCCCGGCCACCATAGCCTCGACCTGCTGGACTCCGCCTCAGCCTTCCAAGTAGCTGGAACTACAGGTGTGCACTACCCGGCTAATTTTTTGATTTATTGTAGAGATGAGGTCTTGCCAAGTTGCCCAGGCGTGTCTCAGGCAATCCACTCACCTCAGCCTCCCAAAGCACGGTATTACAGGCTGAGCGAGAACACTTTTAAGGAAACACTTTTATGTCATACAGACTGTCTTTGATCTTCTTGAACTCCTTAGATAATTCAATACATATTAAATTATTTTCTATTTTATTTTCTGCAGTTCATTAATTGAACTTCTAACTTTCATGTCTTTTAATTGTCTTCTAAGACATACTGCAAATATAAGGAAATTGATACATTTTAAATAATGAGAAATTGAACAAAGCAAAAACTTTGAATATAAAAGAAAACACAAGTACCAAGGTCTAAATAAACAAATAGGAAATAATAAGTGATAACATTTATAGCATGCTTTCTTAGTGCCTGGTACAATAAGTACTTTACACAATTAATTCTCATACCACCTCTCTGATGCAGCTTATCTTGTTATCAGCATTTAACAGATGAGGAAACTGAGGCATAGAAAAATCTAATCAATTGCCCAATGTCACAAAGCTAGCAAGTAGCAGTGATGGGATTTAAAATCTAACTATTTGGTTCTTTATTCTACAGAAATACTAATATTCAGCAAAATATTGATTAATCTGAATTCATGAAGAATGGGATGTTATTATTTACTGATTCTCTGATTAAGTTAAGCACCATTACCATATTTTCTATTTTAACACCAGTTAAAATTTTTGATGAAAAATATCATTCCACTTCACAGTATATTCCTTAGATACTACTAAGGAGAAAGAAGGAAAACTGAAGACAAATTTTCAAAGAATTTTAAGTTTTGAGGGAAAAGAAGGAAATTATGAATCTTGGGGACTCAGAAAACAGTACCTCCAAATGAAGACCTCAGAAGTAACCTCAAAAGCAAAACTTTTTCTCTGCCTTTCTCCTGCCCTCTTGTCTTTCAGTCCCATTCTCCGCTTGAGGCTAGCCATAGAAACTAGTCTTCCCCAAGGTGAGCCATAGAAACCAGAACCCCTCTTTTTTTCCCCCAAAGTCAGACATAAGATTTAAAACTATTACCCTAATTTTCCCTCTGTTTTATCATCTGTGTAAAAACTGGCCATAAAGAAATTACTTGACCCATCTTGTTTGACTGTACGTTATATGACCCTCATTCTAGAGAGGACCCTGACCCACACCCAGAAGGAAGGAATGCTGCTTAGAGAGACCGAGAAGAATCTAGACATACAGACTTTGTTGGGTTTCTCCACTCAGTCTATTAGCATTCGATCATATCCTTTTTGCTCAATCATATTTCTAGACTGCTGTCAATACTTAGTTGAACCTAAGCATAAAAATGAAAAACTCCCACTGTATATTTGGGTCTTCATTCTGAAGACTCCCGTGTACAAAGGAGAACCCCTCAACAAGGAGAATTTATTTATAAAAAATGGTGTATTTATTCTTACATGTTTAAACTTCAGTCACCTTCAAAGGACTCTCTGTTTGATGTGATACACCTATCGGGACACTTTTTCCACTGCCTGGAACAGCTTTTGAACTTGGAAATTTTCATGTCTTTTAGTGCTTCTGCCATTTTTTGGTTTCACCTCTTCCACATTAGCAAAACATTTCCCTTTGAGGACTTTTTTCATTGGGGGAAACAAACAAAGAAGTTGCACTGGGCAAGGTTGGGTGAGTGGGGAAAGTGGAGCATAGGAGGTCATGCTGTTTTTGATCAAAAACTGCTGGGCATGCAGCATGGTGTGGGCAGGTACATTTTCATGGTAGAGAACCAGTCACCTGTTTGCCACAGTTTGGGACATTTCATCCACAAGTTGTGACACAACCTTCTCAAAACTTCCAGATAAAAACTTAGGTTGACACGGAGAAACCAATTCTGAGTGTACTATGAGGTGCCTGACTTCTAGAAGATTATTCTGTTTTGGGGGGGGGTCTCCCCTTGTATACATATTAAGTAAATGAGTATGTCTTCTCTTCTATTAATCAATCTGCCTCATGTCAGTAATTTTTTAGTGAACCTTTAAGAGGTCAAGGACCTTGGCACCTCATGGATGTGGAAGAATGCTAGCTATATAGCTTGTGAAAGTTTCAAGAATTATAAAGGAATCAGAAAACTATGATCAGAACAGACTGTTTGCCATCTGATCATTCATTAATTTACTTATTCTGTAGATACTTATTTCATATACACTGTGCATGGAAGCAAAGCTAATCATCACTGAATATTTACCATGTGCCAAATAATGTACTAGGTAGTTTTATGAACATTGTCACATTTAATGCAACAGCTCTCTGTGGAATGTATTATTGCTCCTATTTTCAGTTGAGAAAACTGTGGCTTAGTGGGCAGTAATAATTTGTGCATTTTCAGGGAGATAATGGCTGTGCAAGTGGCTGAGACAGGCTTTGAGCCCAAGACTAAATGACTCCAAGAGCAATGCTATAATGTTGTGGGTGCTGGCCCAGGCATTGGCAGTTTCCAGAGGCTAAGACACAGTTTGGACCAAAAAGAGCTTTACAATCTGGTAGGAGAAATAAGAAACAACAAATATACATCTAATAGTAAAAAGGATGCAATACATATAGTCATTGAAATTTAATATTTACAACTTCAAAGGAGGGAGAGATTACTTCCAGCTGTGATCATTAAAGAAATGGTCTGGGGAAAAAAGTCATTTAAATAAAGACCTGAAGGGCACCATATAAACGATAAACCATAACCATGTGTCCTGCAACAGCCACTTCAGTATCACTTCTGTGCTTGACATGGAAATGACTGCTTTGTGCTCTAAGGCCTTAAACACTTATTTAAACCTTTTTCAAAGGCATCTCACGCTTTCTATCTTGTCTTGTGATTAAGTATGCACATAGTTTCTCTCAGACCTACTTCAAATCTGAGACGTTTCTCAGCGGGTCCCCATGGTGGCTGGCATGGTGCCTGCAATGCAGTAGGGGTTTTGCGAAAACATCTCTTTCTTGGTATCAGTAATGCCATGTTCTTTCGGCTATCTTTCTATCTCTCTGGACTCTCCTTAGGTTCTCTTAGGCAAGAAAATGGTGTCCTTAGTGTTCAACATCCTGGCATCTCCCTCTCACATAAAACCTGTTGAATGACTTCATGAAATCTCATAACTTCAGCGATAGCCCATGTGCTGATGCATCCTCAATCAACAATTCTTCTAATCTCAGGATAGATTTATACAACATATCTCCATCTGGGTCATGTCTCCATCAGGGATCTGTCTCAGGACTGGTTTATACAGCATATCTCCATCTGGGACAGAACTCATCAGGGATCCATCTCAGGATTGGTTTATACAGCATATCTCCATCAGGAACTCTGATGTCAACATGTCTCAGCTGAACTCACTATCTTCCACTCCTCTGGTCCTCTAACTCTTCCTATATGTTCTGTTTCGGTGAATGTTAATGGCAGGGCCATCCAAGCACACAGGTCGCTTCTTTCCTCTTCTTGCACCTACATCTATTCTGTCATGATGTCCTGTCACGGTTGAAGAGAGAGTTCCTCAATCTCTTTGCTACCATAAATCTCCTGGCCATTGTCTGAGTTCAAACCCCACCATTATCTCACCTAGATTACTTCAGGATCTCCTTGGCTTCAAGCTTACTCTATTGTGATCCATTTTTTATGAACTGCTGCCCAGAATAATTAAGTGGAAGTCTGAGGTTGCTACTCCCTTGAATATCTTGGCTCTTTAGTTCCTAATGGCAGATAGGGATGACCTCTTTTCCTCCACTTTACCCCTTGCTTGTCTCTGTTTCAAACAGAGGTCCTATCCATATTGAATTGTGCTTCTCTGCATCTTGGCACATTTACTTTTCTGTGTTTTGAGAAAAGAAACCTTGTTTTCTATCTCTAAAATATAATGACCAGCTCATTCTCTGGCACATTGTAAAAGCCCTATAAAGATTTGTTGAACCAATGTACAATGACCGTTTGTATACCTAACTGTGAATTGTACCCCACATCTCTAAAATAAAAAAAAAGTTTGATAAGCAACTAAAATATCCGAGAATAAATAATTCATCCCTCTTAATGTGAAAATTTAACTTGGTAAGTTTTGGAGCATGCTGCATGAGTTTTCACTTTATAGCAACACGTCTTTTATTTTCCAGTCTTCATCACCGCTCCATCAGAATTCCCCCCAACAAAAAATAACACAAGGGTAAACCAAAATATAATATAAACTCCAGGATAAAAAATAAGCAGAAGTTCTCTGAAGTTTACACTAAACTGAGGCTAATGGTCATAATTTTCTATGTAATTTACTTTTATCTTATTGGGTGCACAGACTTAGAGCCCTACAAACTATGGACTATTTAGCATTGATGGCATTCACATGCAAGTGCTAAAATATATGTACATGATTATGACATACTATAGTTTACTTCTGTAATATTTTTTGTAATATCAAATACTGCTCTATGGACATTTTTTTGTTTTACATACTTATGATCCTCTGTGAGAGACAAAGTACCAAATAATCAACTCGATTGCACTGTGAAAAACTTGTATAAAATATCTATCTATTTATCTATCTATCTAGTCTGTGTTATGCAAATACACTATTTAAAGATAAGAATTGTTTAACCCCTCCATAGGATTACTAAAAATTCTGGATTTGTTTTGCTTTTGAAAACACTGGACTTACGTGTTATAATTAATGTACTACCCACAAAAGCTCTGGGCTTTGTGGTGTGGGATGCAAACCTTAGGCAGCATAACTGATCTGCAAAGATTGCTTTGTCAGTACCTGTGATACTTCAGTACTGACACAGGGATGTGAATGTTACACACCACCCACTTATCACAAGAACTCTCTTCTCAGGAATATAACCTAAGTTTATGATTTTAAATGGGTTATTATTTTTTTGAATTGCAAAGCTAGTTCTATACTTAATTCATCTTTGTCAGCATTTCTGTGCCTGTTGAAAACATGAAGGTGAAATATAAGAGCATAAGGAGATGATAGGGTTCTCAGGAAAACCCATGGGTGAGATGTTACCCCAGCATTCAAATATATATCAGAGACTGTATACTATTTCTCAGGCATATATTAGATGTTGGGCTCATGCTCCATTTGCTTATGCTTGCCAGCTGCTGTTGGCATGAATTCTACACCTCACCTCATCCCCAGGCCATCAAAACTTTGTTAAATTAAAAACAGCCACTGATAAATAATGTAGACACCTTGAAAAAAGAATGCATTCATTTCTTATTGATAATAGTACACATTAATGTCTTCTTTCTATTTAATTCCATTAATGTGACACAGTATAGAAAATGTCTGGAGAAAAAAGAAAACGTAAATGAGATATGATATCCTTTAATCTTAGAAACTGATGAGATATTAGAATTAATTTTGATGACTTAACCCTCTTGACCCAGTGTGGAGATCCTTTCCGATAAACTGAATTGTGAGTCCCCTGACTTATGCTGAAAGACTCCATTGATGGAGTTGCTGTATCCGTTGTGTTACAGCTCTAATTGCTTAAAAAAATTATTTTCTGTTTATTTTCCTTGTTTCATTGTGCTGGTTAGAATCTACAGTACAAGTTTTAATAAAGGGGGTGATATCAGACATTTTTATCTTTTGTTTGAAAATATTGTGAGAAGAAAATCATGCTGTTTACTGTGTGGGTGTTTTAATCCTGCTATATGAATGCTGTGATAATTGTGTTGCTTTAAGGTATAGTTGAACATTGAACCATATTGTGGATTGGGTCAGAGAGTAAGAAGAGAGACCTTAACTGGAGAGTAGAGCAACTTAGTTGCTCTTGAGTTGGACTGTTAGGGAAAATGGGACATAGGCAGGCCAGGATTTAGGAATTGTGAAGGGTCAAAGAGAAGTGTCTATGAAGCTGTGTTTGTCCTTGGAGGCCAAAGTATAGCTAATTCCTGAAATCATGTGGAATGAGAAGGGCTTGGGATCTCTGAGTACAGGCCAGCTATCTACTATGTGACCCCAGAACCTTGGGTTTCTTCCCTTCCCCCCACCCCCTTTCTTTCTTCTTTCCAGTTGGGGTCTCACTCTGTCTCCTAGGTTGGAATGCAGTGGTACAATCTTGGCTCACTGTAGCCTCTACCTTCTGGGATTAGTGGTTTCTTCTGCTTCAGCCTCCCCCACTTTCTGGGATTATGATTGTAGGTACACACCACCAGATCCGAATTATTTTTAAACACTTTTTTGTAGGGACAATGTCTTATTGGGTTACCCAGGTGATCTGAATCCCTGGACTCAAGTGATTCTTCTGCTTTAGCCTCCCAAAGTGCTGGGATTATAGGCATGAGCCACTATACCTTACAGTTCTTCTTCTCTCTGATCATTGTTCCTCTGCCATCATCTAGTATTTAATAAAGTCTTATTGAAAGTTTTAATCTGTCGAAATTATGCTGTAGGATGCTAAGGAAAAAAGAATTTTGTCCAATATTATGCATAAAAGTGAGATGTTTTAAAATGGGAAGAGAGGACCCCCAACCTGCATAATACATGCAATTGGCAAGAATAGTAAAGAACTTTTAGTGGAAGGTAAAACTTAGGAAAATAGTGGCAGTACTGTCACTGTCCACAGGACTAAATCTTGGAGATTTGGATTTTGTTAAAGTAGGCCATGTTGTCTGAATGCTGTACTTTACAGCTTTTCTATAAGTTTTGTTCATTAGCACAATTTATCCTTTTGTAGATATTGTGGCTAAACTCAACATCAAATATGTATGATGAGTCTTAAATATGCTATTCTAATTGTAACAGTACTCTTTTCTTTCAAATAATCATGGCCTTTTCAGCAGTTTTCATGCTTTGTGGTTCCCATATGCTTTGGCATTATGATTGCTTATTTCTAGAACCTCGTATGCCTTTCAAAATGTGGCAGGCAGAACTGCTCAGCATAGTCTATGGGACACTGCAGAGGACAGTGGGACTACTTGCTGCTTTCCGTGTTCTGCACACAGAACAAGGTTCTGTTATTGAAGCCCAAGTCTAAATTTTGATTTTTTTTCAGTTGGAGTACAGAGAACTTCCAAAAGATACCGTGATTATCTTATTCTGTAAACAAAAGGAAGAAAGCAAAGGCAATGCTGAATATATTTTGCTTTAAAGGCATGGCTTTGAGCAAACACATTAGAGATAAATTTGCCTGAACTTGTTAGCTTGATCTCGCCACCAAAACAGTTTTGAGTCCTATTTTTAGGTAACTAACTTCCCTGATTTGGGGAGTAACTACCAAATAAAGTATGAACTGTGGAAAGAGGATTCAGGGAAAAGATTCTCTTTCTGATGGAGGAGATCAAGGGATGAGTGAGGGAGTGAGGAGGAGGTGAGGAACAGAATGGGGAGTGGATAATAGATGCCAGCGTAGTTACTTACATTTTCTTCTTTGATGTACAAAATAAAGAGATTTCTCTTCCTTTTAAAAATGTTAGCTGCTTGATATATTTAATTTGATTTGCCAGTGTGGGTGAGGTAGGATTAGGCTACATGGTGAATTCCTCTTCATCTGCAATTCCTCTGGATAGCTCAGTGTGATCACCCAGAATACATTTTGGCTATATGGAATTTGCAGATAAGGCTGAGATGGAAGGATCACCTTAGCCCAGCAGGTTGAGGCTGTGGCAGTGGTGAGCATGCCTCTGCATTCCAGTCTGGGAGACAGAGTAAGACTCCTACTCAAAAGTTAAATAAATAAATAAATAAATAAATCAAATAAATAATCCAAATTCATTTATTTATTTAAATACCTTTCCTTCAACAAATTGATCACATCTTTAGATGTGATATGCCTGCCACCCACGTATTCATTTTCCTGAGCATTGATAAAACTGATCAGATAAGAGATTATAGTCCCATAGCAAATCATTACAGAGAGTGAGATGAATCAAAGGTTACATAACACATTAATCAATATGATGTGGACCACTTACCTAACTATTAATATGTTCTTCTAGGTGATTTTTCTCCAGTCCACTCATTTCATCTTGCCCACAGTGATAACAAGAAACTTTCCTGAAAACCATGGGAATCACAAAAACTCTTACCAAATCCTACTCACCTTTGAAAAAATATGTCTACTAACTACTAACTTTATCATAAAAGTAACAATGCCTTTCTCTGCAAATATTCTGACTCAAGAGGTCCATATCACCTTCTGAGGGATCAAAATTTCCCTAAAGATCCATTCTAGAAGTGTTAAGATCAGTACATCACAGGTTTCCTACCACATCTCTATAACCTTTTTGGAAAAGTGGATAAATATTTGTCCATGTCCAAATTTTGCTATGACATCCGAAATGCCATAATTATTTCTGTAAATTCTTCCCAGACATTGGAATTCCTTGTGCTTGGAGACCTAAAATTATTTAACATCAGTATGTGCTCTCTTACAAAATTCTTAGCTACCCTGGAATCACCCTCAGCCACGTGCTGTACTTCCAATGTTATTTGCATTGACAAAACAAGAGAAGCAATGCTAACTAACACATAACCTTCTTTGCTTGGAGGAACAGGTTTAGCCCATTCTTTCTTCTAGTTTTAAACATAACTTTAATTTTTTTCATCTTCCATGGCATTATTCACAATTCTGAGTTATTGCTTCTGCAGTTCTTAAGCTGTTCTAAAAGGTCTGTACCATTCTTTTTTATTCCATTCATAGCTGTGTGCTCCTTCTTCTCTTTTGAACATTACCTTTAAAATATATTTTTCTGTTTAAAAAAGAAATATTTACTGAAGAAAATTTGAAAATAAGAAAACAATATAAAAAATAAAATAAAAATCAACTGTAACTTCATCACTTAGAAATAGCAACTACTCATATTTTAATAAACTTAATTTTTATGCATGTACATTTTTTAAACTTAAGACCGTATTCATATTTCTATCCTGAATTTTTTGCATGACATACTATGCTTATAAACAATCACATTTTAATTTTTTCAAAATATTTTATTAAAATTTATTCATTAGTTTCCTTTTTGGGAAATATAGGCTCTTTTAATTTCTTGACATTACAAATAAAGTTGTGTTAAATATTATTTTGCTTTAAAAATCTCATTTTATCAGACAGTTCCTTAACCAGCACAATAATTTATTTAGACAATTTTTCCCATGTGATCATTTCAAATTATATAGCCATAACATAATTTTAGTTTTCTATTCTATTTAGTTTTCTTGTGAGCCATTTAAAAAAATCTAAAATAAAATCCCCTATTTCTCTGAAATTTTAGAAATCCTTTTTCCTCATCTAGAGTATATTTATCTGGCTAAGTGGCTTATTTACCTTCTCCCAAACCACCTATAAATTTCCAGTAAGTTCTTCCTTATTAGCCAGACTGAAAATTGCAAAATAATAAAGTTTTATGATTGATAAAGATCTTAGTGATTTTGTTGTAAGACTCTTGATTTCAGGTAAATATGATATTTTTCCATGGTCTTCAAGAAGAGCAAATAAATAGCAGAGTGATATGTCTTGTACAGATTTGTTGATAAAATATGCTTGATCTCAGCAGAAGGCAAGTGGGGCAAAGAGAAATTTAGAATTAGAAAGCATGATAAGAACACGGTCTCCAGATGGTGATGGATAAGGAGAGTAGTATAGTTTTGTTTAGTTTACCAGAATTAGGCAGGGCATGGGCTGGTAACTAGACATCTAAGGTTCTGGGATCACTTCCCCTGAAAGACATAGTTTTAAAAGGTGTCAAGGTGACAAGTAGATTAGTGCTTAAGCTAGGAATCTTGTTAAAATTAGGGCATTTGTGTTGAATGAAAATTAAGTGAAAGTCAAGTTATATAAATGGGGAAATGCAGAATGAGTTGGTGAAGTCTCAGGGATAGTAAGCAGGCAGATGCCGAGGGCTCCAACCAGGAGCCTCAAGGCTGGGACTTGGGCTATTGACAGGATTGGATTTTCTATATATGATCAGTCCCGATTAAGACTGAGTTAAGGACTATATGAGACTGACAATGCAGGTTGAAGGTCTTGGTGTCTACTGTTGTTAAGGATTAGACTGGAGAAAAGGCAAGAATAACAAAAATGAAAGCATGACTGTATTAGATGCTCTAATCTGGGCAAAAAGTGTTCCAGCAGATGAAAATGATGGTGAAATACCATCTGCCTCTTTGTTATTACTTTACACTATCTCTGTTTAAGAGTCTATTAGGGAAGTTTATTCATATATTTCATCTAACTATATGACCTACACTATTACCGGAGACCCTATAGCATTTCTGCTTCTTTTCTTTTATGTTTACCCTCCAAAATTTTGCTCCTCTTCCACCAAATAAATTTGCTACAGTTATATCTATAATGTTTAGTGATTCTTTGCATTTTCTTTAAAGAGAGGCTAATCTCTGACACATTTTAACTTTTAACAAGGTATACTTTTTATGTATTTTAGTCATTAGTTATACCATTAAAATTAGAATATACTTATGAGATTATATGTCCTAAAACAAAATCTATTATGTTTGTTAGATTTATTCTCTCTGCCTTTTCTTCTCTTATTCAGATTTTAATCTAAAATCTTGATCAGATCAGCAACGCTTCT
The DNA here is from genome assembly GCF_000164805.1 of Carlito syrichta. Taxonomy (NCBI): domain Eukaryota; kingdom Metazoa; phylum Chordata; class Mammalia; order Primates; family Tarsiidae; genus Carlito; species Carlito syrichta. The sequence goes on along the minus strand of NW_007087566.1, from coordinate 155,843 downwards.
AACAGATTTTTTTTTTCAGGTCCTTGTGAGATGTACTTCATCCCTTGCCAGAAGCTACATCAGATACTTTGGTAATCTTTACAGAATTTCTTGGCTTGGAATTATATAAACATATTGATGAAATTCATGTAGCTTCTGCTGAGAGCTTTAGTTTGAAAAAAAAAAAAAGCTGAAGACTTAAGAGTTTTTGTTTTTGTTTTCTCCCTAATGGGACAATATACCACTGAATACAATAATGCCCTTCTTTTGATATTTGAGACCTTATTTATTGTCCTGTCTTCTTTTTCTTAACGCTTATGTTTCATATCTTTTCCATTGTTGAAAGAATTACCAGAATAAAAATAAATTTAAAATTAAAGAGAAATTAAATCTCATTTTTTAAAAAGATGTGTATATTGTAAATTATTTTCAGTATTTTTATTTCTTGAACATATTTCAGAGAAAAAATTCTGAGACATTTGAATCTATGGAAAATTTAAAAATAAAGTCAATGTTGCTTTTAGCCAGAAGAATTTTGATTTCCTCATTTAAATGTTTTTTTTTAATTTAAGCCTTTGCCCAGAAAATGAGGAAACCAAACTTGACAAGAAATCAATCTAATAAGTATTCCACTTAAAGTATACTTCTAGTATAATGATTTTAGAACACTGGTAACACTAGTTCATCTTTATTCCTAATCTTATTTGCAAACCCACCAAGGACATGTTAAGTCCGAATCTGATTTTAGAACCAGGAGCCTTACTCTGTGTTAGTGTTGCTTTTTCAGGATCACCGGTAGGTCATTAGTTCTCACTGCATTTGGTTTTGTTTGCTGGTTATCAGTCTAGGATTACTTGAGCTTTAGCTTCTGCTGTCTTGAAGTATCCAATTTAGACAGGCAGAGGATTATTTGGAAGTAGAGTTGTGTTGTTTTCCCTAAAGACTTATAACTGAGCATGGTTCATTACTTCTGACCTTGTATGAAAGGGTGTCCTGGGTTCATAAACCCTACTTGAACAAGGTGGTATCTTAAGGATGAAAAAGTAGCTAGTAACTGTCAGACCACCTTGATTGTGCTATTGGTTCTTTGTTTTTGATACAAAGTAGCCCTGAGGATGAAGTATATCATCAAAATGTAGATATTAATTGAGATTTGGGACACAGTCTGTTATAGCAACTAGAGTTATCCTAGTTTATATGATAATCAAAATAAGCAATTTGCTGCCCTCAGGGAACTTCTAGTCTATTTGTATAAAGAAAACATGTACAAGTTATTATAAAAGAAAACAGTTATTGCAATGATGGGTGGTATTGTATTAGAAAGCAAGGAAGAGATGTGTCTCGGGTCAAGGGGCGGAAGTCACATTTTCTAGCTGAAGAAGATACATGCATTGGGACTCAATAAATGAATATAATTTAGTCAGTCACAGAGGGCAGGGAATTATGTGCAGAATGTGTATAGTTGAGGAAAAGTCTTGGGGTAAAGAAATAGCACAGTCAATAACAAGCAATTTATTGTTTTTAGTAGATAATATATGAAGAAGTGATAAGACAGAGTTATAGACAGACTCAGGGATCAGATCATGGAAAGTCTTATAAGCTATGTAAAAAAGTTTGGTTGCAGCCTGTGGCTAATGGGAGACATATTTTAGGTTTTCAGCAGGTGAGATCACACTGATAGATTTATAGCTCTTACAGATTTTTCTGAAAGTTGTAAGGATACCAGCTATGGAGATTTTAAAATATATTCTCAAATTCTTTGATACTTCTCTTATAAGGTAGATTCTAATTTTCTTCCCCCTGAATATAGGTTAAACTTAATGACTCACTTCTAACAAAGAGAATAAAAGGGGTGGTGTGTGACTTCAGGGACTAGGTCATAGAAGTCATTGTGGCTTCCTCTGTTCTTTTCTCTTGGATCTCTTGCTCCGGAAAAGGCAGCTGCCACGTTGTAAAGTCATTCAAGAAGACTTGTAGAGAAGCCTATGTGGCAAGGAATTGAGGCCTTCCGCTAACAACTATGTGAGAAAACCATCTTGGGAGCGGATCCTTCAGATACAGCCAAGTCTCCAGATTCCTGCAGCTCTAGCCAACAGCTCTACTACAGTCTCTGAAGAGAACCCTTGGCCAGAACCACCCAGTTAAACTACTTGTGGATTCCTGGTCATCAGAAACTGTGTGAAATAATAAATGTTTGTTGTTTTAAATGGCTAAATTTTGATGCAATTGTTTACACAGCAATAGACAATCAATACACTGGTTTTTAGATAGGAGCAAAACTTTAGTGCAGGCAGATAAGTTAGGAGCCTGCTGTAGTTGACAAGGTTAGAAATGATAAAGGTCTAATTTAGGGCGGGTAAAGGTGGGCAGGAGGCATAAGGTATAAAAATAGTAGTTAAAAATCTGTTGGGGAAATTGAAACTGAATAGCCCATGATGGAAAGAGGGGAAGTCCGGGGTTGCAGGAAGAGCCTGGGTGAAGGCAGAGGCTAACATGGGGTTCAGAGGGACCATGGCCATTGGCTTGACCATCTTTGTGCTCTCTGTCATCACCATCATCACTTGCTTCACCTGTTCCTGCTGCTGTTTTTACAAGATGTGCCACCAACTGCTTCCAGTCGTGACCACCACCACAACCACCACTGTGGTACATGCCCCTTACCCTCAACCTCCAAGTGTGCCACCCAGCTACCCTGGACCAAGCTACCAGGGCAACCGCTCCGTGCCTCCCCAGTCAAGGATGCCAGCAGCACCTTACCTATGCAGTACCCTCCATCTTATCTGGCCCAGCCCTTGGGCCCACCAGCCTACCATGAGCTCCTACAGAACCAACCAGGCTCCTTTCAACCTGGCCTACATGAACTCCTCAAAGGTGACCCCCTGAGTGTAGCCCTGCCTCTGTCTGTCACCGGACTCTATTGCGCGTGTGAGTGGTGTGCAGGCACAGTTCTTTGCTGTCCTTTGCTTGGTGTGTGTGTTCTGTCTGTTCACTTGGTTTTCTCTGGTGCCAATGAAGTGGGGTCAATCGTTGCCAGAAAGGTTTGGGCTGGGACCAAACTTTGCTCTCCTCCTCTCTTGAAATTGCTTTCTAAAATCTCAAGTCAAATTCAAAGAATGGGGCGGGAGTTCTTTTCCAACTCAACCTAGGTCGACCAGGCATGGCCTGTCACACTAGGATAGAACAGCTTTTTGTGGGTATCATGCAGATGTGTCCTGAATTTGGCAGAGCAGCTAACTGCTGTTCAAGGCCATGACTTGTCCCCAGTACCCTTCTCAGATCCAGGGTCATGATGCTAGCAAGTAGGCGGAGCTTGGGATCTGACCCAGTTGGATTTTGATCTTTTGGGCAGATGTCTCATTGTTCCCTGGAGCCTGCTCCATGCCCGGTGGGATCAGGCAAACCGGTTGATGCTAGAACACTTCAGACAGAGCCCTACTCCACCCCTGATAGCTGTCTACCTGAACAGTCCCTGCATCTTTCCCAAGGCTACCTGGAGGACCACATCCACACATGGCCTGGCTGCCCATGGGGTAGGGTAGCTTTCCTGATCTTACTAGTCCTGGCCCCTCCCACGGGTGACAGTTCAGCCTCTGTTCACCAACACACTCAGGTCTCGTCACTGAAGTATTTTCGTTTTACTTGTAGCCAAACATTTCATCTGTTTCTGATTTTAAAACATTGATGTGAGACTGAAACCTCTGGATCCTGGAGGAAGTTGACCTGCTGAAGAGATGGACAACCTGACAACTTTCATAGTCCCCATTTCCCCTGACATTAGCCTCATGGAATAGGCAACTCCTGTTCCCCAGTCCAAAGTTTGCCCTGGCAACGGGGACAAAGGGGCCAGCTGGACCACAGTTAGGATGGGGCAATCCCAGGGTGGCAACCTAGATGTTCCCTGTCTCTCTCTTAATGTTTCAGCAAATCTGTTTTAGCTTTGTATTTGTTGATGTGTTTCTGAAAGTCTAGGGTCTGCACCCTTGTTTATAATAAACACAAACACTTAGGAAAAAAATTCTGTCAGATTTAGAGAATGATTAAATGAGGGAGGAGTCAAATTTGAGTTTCATGTTGCTTGCTTGGGCAACCAGGGTAATAAGGATGCTGACACACAGAGAAGAAGCATTTTGAAGAGAGAACAGATTCAGTTTTGGACAATGACTTTGAAATGTCTGTGGGATGTCCAGGTGTACTGTCCATCAATAGATCTATAAATGAAGAACTAAAGATTAGGGAATAATCAGCATTGAAAAGTAATTGAAATGATAGACATAAATATCATTTAGAAAATGTATATAAAGTAAGGAAAGCAGTTGGCTGAAGAAGCAACCTGGAAGCCGTCGATATAAACAGGATGTTGTAGGAAGGCATGAAGAAACCCAGAAGAGGTAGCAAGAGAAACTTGAAAAAGTTAAGTAGCTTGGTTTCAGACATTAGATAGGAAACCTCATACTTTGACACTGGTGAGAAAAGACAAGAATGGGTGTTCTGGTAAGTTTTGAGGGATGGAGAATTGAGAGGAACCATTTTTGATAATTCCAGTTTTCCAGATTAAAAAAAGAGACAGAGCCGGGCTCGGTGGCTCAGCCTGTAATCCCGCGGCTTGGTAGGCTGAGGTGAGTGGATTGCCTGAGCCTGTAGGTTCGAGACCCACCTGGACAGCGGGACCTCATCTCTACAATAAATCAAAAATCAAGCCGGGCTCGGTGGCTCAG